>NC_065922.1:59957616-60100897 GCF_024586455.1 Bactrocera neohumeralis
GACCTCTTAACAGGGCAAACATTTTTAGTTCAGTCCAGCCTTAAGAGCAAGGTGTTTCAGTGTCTCAAGTCATGTTCTGCCATCTGGACCAGTGGAAAGATTTGTTAAGTTCTTGGACATGGAAGGTCATACTGCTGAACAACTCGCTCAAAGTTTACTAGATTTCTTGAGTGAGAGTGGCATTAATATCAAAGATTGTCGTGGGCAAAGCTATTATAACGCCAGCAACATGAGTGGGAAATACTTCGGCTTACAAGCCCGAATTAAGAAAATAAATAAGTATGCAGAATACATTCCCTGTCTTGCACATTCATTAAATTTGGTTGCTAAGCTGCAGACTGCTGTACAGAAGCATTACTTTTCTTCGATTTCATTGAAAACCTCTCTACATTTTTTCCGCTTCTACCTATCGATGGGGTCGTCTTACGAACGCACTTAAAGATTCTAGTTCAAAAATTCCGATTTTGAAACGGTTATCGGACACTAGGGCAATTTTATGTGGCAAGGCAATTTTATGTGGTTTTATCACTATTAAGCAAGTATTGGAAGACATTTTCAATAACGTGGATCAAAAGCGGAGTGCCGTAATAAAGCTTACGGACAACGATGAATAAGTTAGAAACGGGAATAATGACAATTACGTGGAACAAAGTCCTAGAACGCTTGCTAGCGACTAGTGCTTCGCTGCATTCGTCTGATCAAGACTTTAATAAAATGATACGCCCTTTATGAATCATTATGTCGCTACGTCAAAGCAATGCGATCCACTTTTTCAGGTATTGAGGCAAGAGTCAAAGATCTGACCTTCTGTGAAGAATACCAGCAACAAACATCACGACGAATCAAGCGAAATACAAAGTACGACCTTTTCAGCGGCTCTACTACACTCGACGACTTTGTTGAAAATCAAACACCTGGACAACATTTCCAATTTGAGGTGTTTATTGTCATTATTAATAACGTAATGTCTGCTTTAACTAAATGTATGAAAGCATATCAGATGTGGCTACTGTTATTGACAGCAAGAAACAAGAGCCTCTGGAACAGCAAAATCATAAACTTTATATTTTATTAAATAATTCTTTAGAATCATGTTTCCCAAACTTAGAAATAGCTTTGAGAATTTACTTATCTCTCATGATCTCTAACTGCAATGGCGAACGTTCTTTTTCAACATTAAAACGTATTAAAAATGAATTAAGGAACACGATGGGCAAAGAACGTCTTAATCATCTCAATTTGTTGAAAATAGAGCAGGACTTGCTTGAAGAAGTCGATATTGAAAGTATTATCTCTAAATTTGCCTATAATAAATCTAGTCTAATTGTAACAATTTTGTTTTATTTAGTACCCTAAACTTGAGAACCTATAGCAAACCAAGGGCCCCTTGACAGAATTTGATAAAAGCCCCGCGCAAGTTTAATCCGGCACTGTTTCCTGGGCCTCCCGCTAGATGACGTCGACGACAACATGAATAACCCTTACCATCCTAACGGGGATTGATAAACCGTTACAACAACAACAAGCGCCAATGCACAAAAAAATTATATAACTTATCTCTATCTATATTTGTTAAAGTATATATGATATACAATAGGGGTATTCTCTTGCTCTTGCAAAACCCGGTGCACGGTGCAAGAATTGCAGATTTACAACGGCACAACAACAAACACACGCAGAAAAATATTTGCAAGGGCTGTAAAATATGTCAGACCCCTATGCCCCTATGTATATTTGCGTGCAATGACACGCAAAAATATAATTGCAACCCTGTTGTAGTTGCCATTTTACATAAAGACATATTACGTCGTTAAATTGTTGAGGAAGATAAGTTTTAAATGGATTTTATTATTTCTATTTAAATTTTAAAGATTTGTTACAGTTTTTTTCTTAAAAATGTATGCAGAAGGTGCGCCAATTCACAATAGCCATGCTTAATAGTCATTCACAACAAATTGACCGAATTAGCCATTCATATATCACTAGATTCTGCAATGGGTGCTCTCCTGCTCTTGTATATTTCGGTATAGTATTTTTGCAATCTGCAATCTTGCAAGAGCAAGAGAATACCCCTAATCTATATAAATAAAAAAAATAGAAAACGGAAAAATTTTTGAATAGTTTTTCACAACACAATATGTGGCAACATGGGTATTTGTCATGAATGTAAACACACAAACTGTGAATCGTGCCGCAACTAAATATATACATACATATGTATATATATATTTTTTCTTGATCTGGAGCACCTCCTTTATCCGTACATACGGCATGACTCCGATTACTTTGGCGATCGGGTAAAAAACACGGCTGGGATTTAGATTAGCATCCCCGGATTTCGGGGATAAAATGGGTGTCACTGGAAAGGTGGCGTTCTCCAGATCACGAAAATATATACATTTAGTTGCCGCTGACTTATAGTTTTAAAGATATTTGCATTTAAAGTTGAAAAATTGACAACTTTTACATTGATAATTTGTGTATTGTGAGTAACTTTTTCACTTATATTGTGCACTTTTCACTTACTAACACTTCACTATAACGTTTCGGTATATTCATTTTTTTAATATTTGTTGTAAATAAAGCTTTATTTTAATTATTTTATTTTAGTTACAATTCTCTGCATTTGCACAATAAGAAAAGGGTTGCCATGGTTATTTTTTTTTGGAGCGCGGCGCGGAAAACTAAAATAAAATAATTAAAATAAAGCTTTATTTACAACAAATATTAAAAAAATTAATATACAGAAACGTTATAGTGAAGTGTTAGTAAGTGAAAAGTGCATAATATAAGTGAAAATGTTACTCACAATATACAAATCAATGTAAAAGTTGTCAATTTTTCAACTTTAAATGCAAATATCTTTAAAACTATAAGTCAGCGGCAACTAAATGTATATATTTTCGTGATCTGGAGAACGCCACCTTTCCAGTGACACCCTTTTTATCCCCGAAATCCGGGGATGCTAATCTAAATGTTACCCAAAAACACCAATATCGGTATAAATGGGGTATGTACGGATCGGGGAGCTTCTCCTGAGGAGGAATATGCAAAAATAATGTTGATAACACTTATATTTTTTAAAATATTCCCGATTAAAATTTCAAAAATTTGTACTAATAACACATAGTATTTCACAATGTTTCACTAAATTTTTTCAAATTTTTCACTTTTTTTGTTTAAATATACACTCTAAACATAGAAACAAGTTAACATTTCACTTTTATTTTAGTAAAATTTATTAACTTAAAAATAACTTAGCATATTATAAATAAATATGTAAAATGTTAGATTGTTTACAATTACGAAGAAAACGAGCGTTGCCACATCTTAAATATCAAATATGTAGGATTTTCAACGATTTTTTTTTGTTTGTATTTTCGCGTGATTATTCTTTCTATATTAACTACAATAAAAAATACTTTCCAACAATGATTGAGTTGTTAACACTTTTTCCCTATACATACATATGTATATGTATAATATCTGATTTATATTTACTAATATTTCAGGTTGTCAAAAAAGTCTTGCGGTATTTTTATTGAATTTTCAATTGTTCATAAAATTGGTTACAATAATGCGATTCAAGTCAAATATGCGCCGTTTTGTTCGATGACGCGTTCGCAACGAGATGCAAACTTCATAATGCCCCTCTCATAGAAGCTCGCTTCCCTATTGGCAAAAAACTCGGAGAACCAATTTTCACAGGACTCTCCTGTGGCCAACTTCAGACTACCAAGAACAGAAACAGGTGGTAATCACTTGGTGCGAGATCCGGACTATACGGTGGATGCAAAAGATCCTCCCATCCGAGCTCCCGGAGCGTCTGGCGCGTCATTAAAGATGTGTGTGGCCTGGCGCAGTCCTGATGGAAGACAATTCGGCCTCTGTTCATCAAAGATGGCCTCTTCTGCATAAGTGCTGCCTTCAAGCGGTCCAGTTGTTGGCAGTGCAGGTCCGAATTGAGCGTTTGGCCATAGGGGAGCAGCTCATAGTGGATTATTCCCTGCCAATCCCACCAAACATACAGAAGAACCTTCCTGGCCGTCAATCCAGGCTTGGCCACCGTCTTGGCCGCTTCACCGCTTTTCGACCACGACCGTTTGCGCCTTACGTTATCGTAAGTGACCCACTTTTCATCGCCAGTCACCATACGCTTCAAAAACGGGTCAATTTTGTTGCGATTCAGAAGCGATTCGCATGCGTCGGTACGGCCAAAGATGTTTTTTTGCGTCAATTCGTGTGGCACCCATACATCGAGCTTCTTAGTGACTCCAAGCTTCTTCAAATGCTTTATAACGGTTTGATGACTCATGCTCCGCTCTTGACCGATGCTACGGCTGCTACTATGCCGGTCTCTTTCGACCAATTCAGCGATTTTATCGCAATTTTCGGCGACAGGTCCTCCGGAGCGTGGCGCATCTTCGTTGTGTGGTGGAAATGGAAACTGTATCGGGTCCATAAACTGCACAAATTTTATTGGCGGCTTGAGATGCATTTTTGCCTTTATCGTAGTAGTACTGTAAAATATGCCGTATTTTCTCTTTATTTTGCTCCATGTTTGCGACGCTATAACTCACGAACGACTTAAAAGAAACGACAATCAATCAAGCACGTGTTGATGCGTGAAATGAGCTTTCCAAAAAGGTATAGCATGACCCGATGCGACGAATAAAACTAGAACTACGCGCTTTCAGCGCCAACTAGCGAAAATACCGCAAGACCTTTTTGACACGCTTATGACTGGAGAACGCCTGGACCGATTTCGGTGATTACCACCAATTCGGAGAGGTCTCCGCCCAAACAAGGAGAATACTTAAGAAAATTCTGGAAAGTTTTCCGAAAAAAAAGTTATGAAGAAAATAAATTTTCAAATACGATTTTAAAAAGGAAATAAAAACGAACATGATTTTAAATGCTGGCGCATAACTCAAAAACGCCTGAACCAATTTTGCCAATTCTTTTTTTAAAATGTTTGTTGAGGCTCAAGGATGGTTTTTATGGCGAAAAAAATTCGAATAATTGCCGGAAAACCCCTAAAAAGAGCCCTTTTTTTCCCATACAAATGAATGAATACTGTTAGTAACGCTAATGCTCGAGAACAGCTGAACCAATCTTGATGAAATTTTCAGAGGTTGTTCGCTGTGGATCGAAGAAAGTTTAGAAATAAATAAACCGTATGCTTTTCGTGAGGAAACTTTTTTCCTTTTGTTTTTCAATTGTCAAATTTGTCGTTTGCTTTCTTTATTCCGGTTATTCAAAAAAAAATTATTGAAATTTATTCCGTGAAAACGTTATGTGTGTTTCACACAAAGTGCTCAATTACAGATTGAAATTTGTTACGATGCCACGAAGAGGTCGCGTTCGTTTTGGCATCAACATAAGTATGTATATTGACAGCCCATGGCACATGACCGAGTATTCCCAGGATGCGATTTTTTTTTAATCAGGATGACTTCCTTTATCCAACGGTACCTTCAGATCGCGGCGCCAAAGAAATCGGAATTGTACCCAGTAGTGTTCCAGAACATAACTTCCAAATGGTTGCTAATCAGATACTGAGAAATCATTTTTCAACATATTGTCGATCAAATTCTGGCTAGCAGTCCTCTGTCAGTTAAGTTCTAACGGCCTTTAAATAATCATTTAATATAAGTACATACATACTTACTTACATTTATATTTTGTTGAATTGGAGAGGTAAAATATATTGTACAAACAATTTCCTTATGATCTTTGTTATGAATTGCTTTATTTAATCTCTTTATATTTAGTTTACATTGTCTTCATGACATTTATATATGTACATACATTCATATACTTCTAACGATTTGATTAAAAATACAGAATAGGTCGTTACTTCAATGAAAAGGAAAACATATCATTTTAATATAATTCAATTTTTAATTATATGAGTTTAATTAATGGTCTAATCAGACTTATTTGTTTTTATCTTTTGCTAATTTAATGCCTTCATATATACCAGTATAATAACCACTCATATACCAGGACATTAACATAGCTGATAAATGTTCCGAATCACCAATATTTTGTGTAAGCATAGGCGGTAAAGGTGGAGGAGGGGGTAACATATCAGTTAACATTTTCTTACTGCTACTAACAGTACTATCAATATCTTTCCGTCCCCGCGCGTTCGCCTGTTGAAACTGTAAACGACGTGCCTTTTTCCCCCAAGACGGTAACAAGTCCTTCAGATTAACTATTTCTTCATTATCGTAACCAATATATTTCACCAAGCATGTATCATTAGATCCGTCCTTCGATAATATTTTCGCTTCATAATCACAACCATCATCGTGGTAAGTAGATCTAACGTAGTCGCCAACATTAAATTCTGTTAAAGGACTTTGTTCAGTTTTCAACATTTTTGTTGCTCCGTTATTGGTGTTACTAGATATGTATTTTGCCACATCTTCGCTACCAAGATTTACACATTCGCCATAGGATTTAATTAACATACTCTCATCCCAGGACTGGTCCGCACAGTCTTTATTAATAATTTCCATCAAACAACTCTTGTCATAACAAATAAACTAAAACGACTTTCAATTCATTCGACACATCACAGTGTGGATTGGCGTTAGTTTTTATCTCATCTCGACAAGCAATAGAGCCTTATCACACACGAAGCAACTTTTGTTGCGGCAACTCTTGGTTTATAGGCGAGGGGGCGACGAGGAGAGGAGAATCGCGCCGAGTTTCCCGTGTTCAGCAACTCGCTTTGTGTTCTTATTCGTAACAGTTCGCTGCGACGTTTTTCGGCATTCGTGTTCTTTCTTTCGTAGTACATAGTTGCATTTGCGTATATATTTTTGAAATTAATATTTTGAATATATTTAAAAAATTTAATTTCATCTTTTGGTAAGTAATTTGCAAATATGTATACAAATATACATAATATAATATAAATATTTTAAAAAATGGAGTACGACGAAAAAATCGAATTAATTAACGATATTGTGAAATGTATGGATGAAGCCATACAAATTGATTCAGACGATAGTAAGAAGGGTGATATATCTTTGTTTTAATAAATAAAATGTATTTCTTAATTGATAGAGCTGATTAATATATGTATGTGATAGAGTGGCCCAAATACCTATAAGGAAAAAGAAGCGACAATGGGTTAAAGTAAAGAGTAGACAATGGGTTAAAGTAAAGTGAAAGAGAATGAGAAAAAAACTCGAGCAGAGTTGCGCAACACAAGTTGCTCGTGTGAAAGTAATGGGCAACAGCAAAAGAGAATCGCTCGAGAATCAGCAACAAAAGTTGCTTCATGTAATCGTACACTTAAGATTGCAAGAATCTGTACTGCTAGCAATATTGCCGATCGTTATGGGGCATCTCGACTGGATAGAATTTATGGAATACTGCCTGTATTGCCGTGCCTATTGCCTGTGGAGACATCACTTTCCTCATTGCTTACTTGATATAGAATACTAAATAGTTTGCCATATATCGTAAGCTATAAGCTGTCACTTCAGCAGTTTGACAGCGGTTTTCATTTCTACGAAAATCTCGAAGAGACAACATATCCCATTTGCACATATGCCGACGGCATTTTCGTTTCGGTAATATGAAATTTAAATTCCTCTCTAAAGAGTTTGGTCATGTTCAGTGAGGGAAATAAACAGAAAGAGGAAGAAGGATGGTTTTTTGTACGATTCCTAGAAATGAAGAGGATTGACTACACCGATTTTTTTATCTACACGCGATTGAAATAAAAATAATCTTACTTGTCGTACAAACATTTATTTTTTTCAATATTTTCGATTAAATTTTGTATGAAACATTCGTCGTCCTCCATCTTCAAATTCAAAATGATGTTTTTGTTGACAAAAAAACGAAAACAGTTGATTCCGTACGGTAAATGTGAACTGTTTCGCATTTTCCTTAAGCAAATGACGTTTGAAAAAACTTAACGAAACTTGATGTAAAGTACATTATAGTTGAAAAATACAATTTATGTGTATTCGGACAGTTGCTTACGCTGGCTTAAGCTTGCTTATTCACATTACAAATACCTTGGCTTCACTCATCCTTACGGTAGAGTAGGCATTTGGACTTAACGCTGTCCAAAGCAACTAAAGCACTTATGATATGGAGACGCCTGGCCGGTAGATCCTGGGGATGCAAGCCAAGTGTCATTAGATGGCTGTATACCATGATTGTAGGGCCTATTGTCACCTATGGAGCGGTTGCCTGGGCCGCCAAGGCAGCGCAGTCTTCAGTGGTCCGGAGACTATCATAGCTGCAAAGGCTTGCCTGTGTCTGTTCTTCGGAGGCAATGCGCACATGTCTAACGGGGGCACTGGAAGTCATACTGGAGCTCACACAGCTGCATCAAACAAGTAGCAAAACACACCATGCTGCTAATGTCCGCAGAGGGCTGCGGAAGAGGGAAGCTAATGTCCTCTCGACAGATGGAGGCACTAGCGAAAAGTACAACGCTAGCCCTCCTCCCAAAGGACGGCACCACGAAGAGGATAAATTTCAAAAAGAACTTCAGTGTTACTCTGGGCAGCAAGACGGAGTGGAGTGATTCCATGCTGGAAATGCTGCTGGAAGACAGTACCATCCAGTGGTACACTGACGGCTCAAAAACACCGGAAGGTATTGGGGCAGGTATTGCGGGACCGCGTACTAAGCTGTCCATACAAATTGGATGCTTCCCAGGTATCTTTCAGCGCAACCAGCGCATCGCCATTCTCAGCGATAGTCAAGCGGCACTAAAAGCGATCTCAGCATATGATATCAAATCGCTTTTAGTAGAGGGATGCATAGAAAGGCTAAACCGCCTATCATTGTCCAACCGGGTGCACCTAATCTGGATTGGCCAGCGCATAAAAGAATAGAGGAAACGAGAGGGTCGATAAACTGGCCCGCTCTGCGGCAGCGGGCCTAGCGGTGGGATCCCACACTCTTAAGGAGCTGCTCCGCACGGAGGAGAGAACGGAGAGATGACGGTATTGGCAGCTGGCAGTAGGTATGCGCCATGCCAAGCTGCTTCTAGGGGGGTACAACTTCTCCAGGTTCAAAGAACTAAGTAACCTCCCCCGTGACAAATTCCGCCTCCTCGTCGCGATCCACACAGGGCACTGCAAGTTCAGGAAGCACTTGTCCAACATGGGCATAGTCCCCTGCGCTAACTGCCGGTCCTGCGAGCTGGAACAGGAAACACCAGCACACCTAATTCTGGATTGTACAGCGATCTGCAGAAGAAGACTTAAGGCCGTGGGTTTCATATACATTGGCAGGGATCACATCACCTCAGTAGCGCCCAGCAAACTCCTGGAACTATTCAGGCTGCTGGAACTAGGGGAAGACATGTGATATAGGAGAGGGCACAATAGACCCTAGGTCGCGGTGCATTACCTCATTTATAATCTATCTATCTATCTCTTCACATTATAGTAAGGCCTTATATTACATGCCATCCATTGCTAGAAATGAACTTTTTATGGTTTGATGATAGTAAAGATGAAAAGACACTGTGATTTTATAAAAAGAAACTTATGTAAAAGAGGCAAAACGTATATAGAGGATAAAAATTAATTCGTTGTTCACCGAAAACGATTCTAAATACCTTAATTTATAAAATAGAACCCTGAAACACAAGGCCTTAACTGACATAGAGGCTAAGCGCCTAATAAGATGGTCAAAGCGAATCCTTTTGAACCTGCACTGAAAATGACAAGTGTAGAAACAATTCGTAGAAGTTTTCGATATTGTGATTTAGAAGACAAGCATATGCAACCTTAAATAATGTATTAATGTTATAAATAAATAAATAAACTTTTCAAAAGACATTTAACCTAACTTTTTGCCAACAGGTGCTACTTCGGACTGAGTAGGCAAAGTCCTCTCTCGACGAACAAAAACCAAAGTCTATAAGTCACTCATAATTCCCGTCTTGCTATATGGTGCAGAGGCTTGGACGATGAGAACAACTGAAGAGTCGACGTTGCGAGTTTTCGAGAGAAAAGTTCTGCGAAAGATTTATGATCCTTTGCGCGTTGGCCACGGCGAATACCGCATTCGATGGAACGATGAGCTGTATGAGATATACAACGGCATTGACATAGTTCAGCGAATTAAAAGACAGCGGCTACGCTGGCTAGGTCATGTTGTCCGAATGGACGAAAACACTTCAGCTCTGAAAGTATTCGACGCAGTACCCGCCGGGGGAAGCAGAGGAAGAGGAAGACCTCCACTTTGGAAAGACCAAGTGGAGAAGGACCTAGCTTCGCTTGGAATATCCAATTGGCGCCACGTAGCAAAAAGAAGAAACGACTGGCGCGTTGTTGTTAACTCGCCAATAAAGAAGAGGGTAAGTTATAAATAGAAAATTTGGTATTTTTGGAAAATCAATATAAATTTTGCGAAAAAATTCGTTTATTATTAACCGCGTTAAAAGATAATAGAGTGAAATTAAAAGTAATAACTGATTGTAATGCGGAAAAAGTGTGCGAAAAAGTTAAGAATAATGAAATGGATAGCGAACTGTGCGTTGTTTATTTTCTGTCATCTAAATATATTAAAATTTGTTTTTGTTAATAAACTTGCACATAATTTAATTAGCAATATAAAACTGCTTACCTCTTATGCTGCTACTTCAAGTGACATCTGTCAAAAAATAGCAAAAATCGGCCATTTTTGAGCAGTGTTGCCTATTCAAATTTGGTAAATGCGCAAGTAAATGTAAATTAAGCCCGCTAATGCATATTAGCGCTGTCGTCTGTCAGGGCTATAACGTTTTATAGAGCAAAATTAATACGAGCAAAATTATTGCGCCTTAAGCAACGCTAATGCGCATTGCAATTTTATGGTGACAGACGGCAGACTTGTGCATTTAGACAGCTGATAGTGAAATTTGTTCATTTATTAAAAAAAAAAGTGAAACAATAGTGTGCGAAAAGTTAAGAATATTGGAAAACTGGATAGCAAACTTTGCGTTAATTATTTTCCGCCATCTAATAATATTAAAATTTGTTTTTGTTAATATACTTGCTCATAATTTAATTAGCAATATAAAAACTGTTTACCTCTGAAGCTGTAAACACAAACAAGGCGGCAGATTTCAAGCGACATCTGTCAAACAATAGCAAAAATCTGTCATTTTTAACCAATGTTGCCTACTAAATACAGCCAAATGCACGAATTTATTGTGCATTACAAACTTGCATTCACATGGGTCAAATGCGCAAATAAATGTAACTTAAGCCCGCTAATGCATATTAGCGCTGTCGTCTGTCAGGGCTATTAAACGCAAATATTTCGAACGGGTTTTGTCAAGTACTTGATGCGGATTTATTTAGGACATCCCGCCTTCTTTAATATCAGCTGTTAAAAATACTCTAATTTTAAATTCAGGGAGAGAAATTGGAAAAATGAGAGAGTCTCACATCAAGCCATCCTTCGTAGGAAAATATTAGTAAGTAACCCTTACCGAATGTGACGTTTTTGCGTATGTCGTAGGTTTATACAATCGTCGTTCACTTGAAGGTTAAATAGGAGTCGTGATTTCGATGATATACACTTATATTTATTTCTAATTCATCATTTTTCGGGGATAGAATTTCTTATTTATAGCTCCGGCGACCCCTATAAAAAGAAATTATCAAAATTTTGCCGCTAGAACATTCAGAAAGTCATCATCAAAAATACTTTTGCTGGAATCTGCCGCGATTTGATTTGACTCTTTTTCTTATGCAGCATATCAGTTTTAATATTACGTAACCCTCATTGTAATTTACGTACATCAAATTTAATACATATTCGCCCCTTCATGAGTAGTAATTTAATTGTTTTTTTTTTAATTTTTCATTAATAATTTTCAGATACTCTTTTATCTGTTAAATTTTCACTATTCGATTGAAATTAGTGGTTCACTATTCTAAAAATTAGTTTGGTTGATCTACTGTAACTTTAATTCAGTTGAGAGAATTCGCAAACTGAATAGGTATATAAATTCATTATAGTATTATATATATTCATATAAATAAATTGAAACAATTCAACGTATAATAATGCGTTACTAATTATGAAATACTTAAGCAATTGTAGATAATATGATTACAAACAATCAGGTTTGTTTGTACACCATATATTTGTCGAGCAACGGTGTAAGAAGTTGTACCTCAGATTTGATCTCTATGGCTTGGTTTAAATAGGAGCCAATAATATAATTTCTGAAGGTGTGGCAATATTGCAACATTATCTATATCTTATTGGCGAGTTATTATTTGGGTGTAAGTGCGGTTGGTGTGTATTTAATAACAAAATTTGGCAAATTTAGTAGAAAGGTTATTATGATTATGAATAATTGACAAAAACGATCTTAAGAATTTTATGATGTGAAGATTACCGCTTTTGCTTTGAGTATTGTAATTCTCATTTTAAAGTTAAGTGTTTCTTTGTGCTTTGTAGGAAATAGTGCATGTTTTATATGGTACATACGCGTAAAATTGTCGTTTGTGCGTGTGTAAATATTTATGCATTAAATGAGACCAATTGGCTATGATGTTGTCATAGCCTAGAGCAATAATTACAAGCTTTCTGATGTTGTCATAGCTCACAATCGTATTATGTTTGTGTGTATGAATTTGTATACTTTTATCATTAGCAAAAAAAGCGGGTGGTGCCTTGTACAATCGAAAATTAAATGGGGTATAGTTTTTGAATTATTAAAGAAGTGTTTTGTTTTATATATTATACAATATACTAAACATTTAATGGCTGCGATTTAGAATAGCATTCCCGGATTTCGGGGTTAAAATGGGTATGTACGGATAGAGGAGGTCCTTCAGATCAAGAATATATATACATATAGTGTCCGCTGACTTATGGTTTTTGAGTTATTTGCATTTAAGGTTCAAAAATTCAACTATTTAAAATGCGTGTTTTTCCATTTATAATGATTTTTTTTTATCTTTTATATCCACTAACACTTCACTAAATCGTTTCTAACCATTTATTTTATATTAAATAGTGCAAAAATAACTTTAATTCTATATCAAACTTAAATTAAAATCCATTTATTCATAAAACAAGAAAGTGGTTGTAAACAAGAAGAAAATTAGTGTTACCATATTTTGTAATGGAATAAAAATAAGAAAAAAGAAAGATTATGACGTCATAACTAAATTCATTATCGTGTGATGAGTAATGTAAAATCTTTCAGAATTCTCATTATCTTGATAAATCCCGGTGTTGGATCGGGCAAAAAGGAGTTCAACGCAAAAAAACTGAGCACGCTCAGGTGTCGGTCCGACCAAGCGTTTTTTTTATTGAAGCCCGGCCGAAGGCCGCCAACACTAAAAGGAGTTCAAGCAAAAGAACTGAGCACACCCAAGTGTTTGTCCGATCGATGGTTATTTTTTGAAGCGCGGCCGAAGGCCGCCAACGCAAAAAGGAATTCTAGTATTATTTGTTTTCTGTATTTCTTTTGGTTCTTCTGTAAAATATGAACGTAAGGTAGCACTGATTATTAGTTGGAATGCAACCCTTTTGTTATTGTACGAACAAAAATAAATGAACAAAAGTTAAATCTTCTAAATAAATAAAAATGAACCGCCAATCTGTATGTACGCTCATAACTTTCATACGACTGAACCAAATTTGATAATTTTTTTTTTAATTGTTCGTTGAGGTTCAAGGTAAAAACCATTTACGGAGAGAAAAATTCGAATAATTGCCGGAAAACCCCTAAAAACAGCTCTTTTCTTTTTCCCATACAACCGAATGAATGTTTGTTCGTTAGTAACGCTAAGAGAACGGCTGAACCAATCTTGATGAAATTTTCAGTGGTTGTTCGTTGTGGATCAAGGAAGGCTTAGAAATAAAAATACCTTATACTTTTCATGAAGAAAAGTCGGAAAATTGGATTATTCCGAAAAGACAAAGTTTTTTTTAATTTTGGTTTGTTTTGTTTTTCAATATTTTGATTTGTAAATTATTTGAATCGTTCAATTTCGGTCGCTTGCTTTTTTATTCCGGCTATTAAAGAGAAAAATTATTGAAATTTATTCAGTCAAAACTTTACGTGCGTTTCACACAAAGAGGTCAATTGAAGATTCAACATTGTTACAAAGACACGAAGGGGTCGCCCTAATATCGGTCGGCGTTCTTTTTGCCATCAACGTATGGCAGCCCAAGGCAAGAAGTCCCGGATGCGGTGACAAACGTGCGGAATTATGGATCACGGTCAATCAGCAAGCGATCGTCACGATGTTACAGCATGACTTTTCAAACAACAGTTACGATGTTTGATTGACTTTATCTTGAACTTAGTTGAGTGGCAAAAGAGAGGTTTTCCGCATTCTTCTTTTGATGATGGTTACACCAGACCAAATTGATGAAATCGTTTCTGTGGAAATTCCTGATGTAAAGAAAGATCCAGTATTATACGAAGTGGTGGAAACCAATATAGTTCATCTTTTCGGTTTGTATGTCTGACAATAAATGCATGAAACACTATCCACGTGCTTTTCTTTCGGAAACACAAACCAGAAATTATGGATATCAACTCTATCAGTAACCAAAGGAAGAACGATACGGTCGATACGTGAACTGCAATAAAGCGCTTTGTAGGATATTTACTTTTGCAATTCATGAACGTTTTCCGACTGTTGTGCGTCTCGCAGTTAATTTGGAGAATGGCCAAAGAGTGTATTTCAAACCAAAGAATACAGTACAGCCAATGGAAAAACCGCCACAACAAAATTAACATTGACATGTCTTTTCTCAACTTTCGTCAGTGATCCGTTTGCGAGAACATTGCTCTATTCGGAAATACCCTGATATTATACATGGAATGCATCGTCGAAGAAATATTTGCTCAAAAACTAGGCCAACCAGTAGATGGACATCCAGGTGTGTTATCAACTAATGCATTAGGACGAATTTACACAATCCACCCGAAAAACGACGATTGTTTCTACCTTCGGTTGCTATTGATTAATGTACGCAGTTCAACTTTGTTTGAGTCGTTGCTTACTGTGAATGGTACGATGTGTGCAAGTTTTGGAGAAGTAAGCCAGCAATTACTGGAATGAAAATGAAGTTCGCACACTTTTCGCGATAATCATTTCGACATATCAGCCTTCAAATTCGCGCGTCAATTATGAGATACAAACAAAAAAGACATTGCCGAAGACATTTTACATCGCCTTCGCTAAAAATTTTAAATGGTACAATTTCGGTTGATACTTCCGGTGGTTCGATATCAATTCCATCTTCCCTTTATCAATTTACGAAAGATGAAGTCATCACGAATGTTCGGACATTGGCTAAGTTATCGTAACTACGATTCCTTAAGTGCACGCGCAATGTTAGCTGCCAAAAATACCGATGTTGTTGACTTAAACTGGAATATTCAAAGTCAAATTCCGGGAGACTTGCGCTCATACAAATCGATCGATCGTCTTGACAATGAAGACGACGCCGTGAATTATCCAGTGGTATTTCTAAACAGGCTTGGTATGCCCCCGCCTCATTTGCGTCTCAAAGTAGGGTCGGTCGTTATTATGTTTCGTAATCATCATGCCCCGAAACTGTGTAATGGAACCCGACTGATTGTGACGCACCTATCGAATACAAGGGGCAGAATGCTTGATTCTACGAATTGCTTTGAGTTCTAACGATTTCCCATTTTAGTTCAAACGTATTTCGTTTCCAGTGAAAATTGCATTTGAGATGACATCAAAAAAAAAAAAAGAAATGATAAATTTAACTTTTTTTTTCATTTCAAAACACATAATTTCACGCAGGACAACGGCTGCGGGGTCAGCTAGTTTTGAATAAAAGCTATAAAGCTGCCAATGCCGTTCTCTATCCGTTCTCTCTTCCGTGCGGAGCAGCTCCTTAAGGGTGTGTGACCCTACTGCTATGCATGGTTCTGATCCCATCATCTTGGAAGCTGCCGCAGAGCGGGCCATTTCGTCGGCCCTCTCATTTCCTTCTATTCCTTTATGCCCTGGAACCTAAAATAGGTGCAACAGGTTGCACAAGGATAGGCAGTTTAGCCTTTCTATACATTCCTCTACTAAAAGCGATTTGGTCTCAAATGCTGAGATCGCTTTAAGTGCCGCTTGACTATGTTGTTGTTGTCGTTTTAACGGAATATCTAATCCCCTTTAGGATGGAAAGGGTCATTTGTGTTGGCGTCGAAGTCATCTAACGGAAGGCCAAAGAAACGTGCTGTTTCGACGGGGTCGAACCAGAGGGAGGAGGGTGTTAGATGAGTAGGGTTCGTATGGCATGCAAAGAGGTGGTCAGTATTATGCGGAGATTCGTTGCATGCAGGACATACATTTGGTATGTCAGGGTCTATTCTGGATAAGTAGGAGTTTAACCTGCTACAATATCCAGAACGAAGTTGCGCTAGGGTCACTTGCGTTTCTCGCGGCAGCTGGAGCTCTTCGTCTGCTATGGGTGGTGATTTGACTCCAAGAACGCCATTCACGGGAAGGGAGTCGGTGAAGGTGTTAATGGCTCCACTGTGAATGACGGTCAGTACCTGTCGAAAATCAGTTGCGTCCGAAGTCCGGTCGGCGTACTGTACGACGTGGTCGACGTAGTCAAGGAAAGATGTTTTAATACTCCTAGGTTCCGCTCCAAGCAGATGGCTGCAGGGGTGATTTCTACGAAAACATCCCAGCAGGAACTGCTTGGAGAGGAGTTCATTGTGCTCCTTAACTGGGAGCATAAGCGCCTCACTGGAGGTATTCTATGGGAGACATCAAAAGGCATCCCGTCGTGGTCCGGAGTGCAGTGTTCTGACAGGTCTGAAGTTTCCTCATCTGCGTGCCACTGCATCCAGGCGACCATATATGTGCTGCGTAATTAAGGACCGGCCGGCCGATTGCCTTGTATGTTGCCAACAACGTTTCTTTGTCTTTTACCCATGTGCTGCCGGCTAGCGACTTGAGGATTTTGTTGCGGCTCTGGACCTTGGCGATAATCGCGGTCGTATGGGGAGAGAAGGAGCATAGAGCGTCGAAAGTTACACCTAAAATCTTAGGATTATTGACAGTCGTTTTGACGTCATCGACTGCAATATTAAGTTCAAGTCTCCTTCGTCCAGTTAATAAAAATGGTCGCTGTGGATTTGGTGGGGGACAGAGTGAGTTTCCGTGCAGTGAAGAAACGAGAAAGGTCGGAGAGGTAGCTGTTTACCTTCGAACACATGCCATCGATTACATTGCCCGACGTCAATATTGTACAATCATCTGCGTACGAGGTTATGGAAACCCCCTCTGGTGGCTGCGGGAGTTCCGAGATGTAAAAATTAAACAGTAGCGGGGAGAGGACACCACTCTGCGGAACCCCCTGTTCAATTCTTCTCAGTTTAGATTTTTCTTCTCGAAACACTACGGATGATTGAGGACCGGCTCAGGTAATTCATGGTCCACCTCTTCAGTCCTGAGTCCAGTTGTGTGATTGACCGTGTCAAAAGCTTTTGACAGGTCCAACGCTACGAGGACCGTTCTCTCGGAGGGTGGCTTGTGGTTGAGGCCACGAACTGTCTGAGCGTTTATGACGCTAAGTGCAGTGGTGGTGCTGTGCACTTTTTGGTGGTGAGTGAAGGTCGGGAGTAGCAAGGCCTCAAGTGTCTTCACTACTGGGAGAGGAAAGTTATCGGACGATAGGACTCTTTGTTGACGGGTTTCCCAGGTTTCAGTAGTGGGACCACTCTCCCGACTTTCCACACATCGGGTATTAGAGGATTGGTCAGTGACACCAGCCAGTGTAGGAATTGTACTTAATTGATGTGACGTTCCGACGTATGACGGTCTGACACACGGAACAGACTGTGCGAAGAACCAAGAGTTGGTGATTGGTTCTCGCACGAGGATTGGAGCGGGATAAAGGTTGGAGGGGGGAGGATAAGTCAAAGTGGGAGCTATGTTGCCTGTTTGAACTCCTGGGGACCGTGGAGGTCCTCTGTTGGTCACTCGGGGTGAATGGCGGCGCGAACTATGTTCAGATTGCACAGCCATAGAGGCTAGTGTCGTAGTATTGCGTAGGCAACATGGGGCCACGTAACTCGTGGTCCACTCCCTGTGAGTCTTAAGGCTTGAGCAGGCCTTAAGATGGCTCCATCCATTGCATGTATTATACCTGACCGAGGTGGAGTTTGGTTGGAGCCTTTTTGCGCAAACGCAGCAGAAAAATTCCTCCGGGGCTGGGTTGGACTCAATGCCAGCACGACTCAGGAGGATACGGAGCAGCTGCAAGGCATTGCTCCAATGACGACAAACACAGATTAACACTTACCGATCCAAACGGGGTTAGATCACCGAATAAACAGCCATTGGTCGGATGAAATCCGAGTCAATTCCGGTGCGTAGAACCGGCTGTCGTGGGAACCTAAGTTCCAATCGTCGGGCATACGCCATCTTCAGTTGTTACACTTTCACTGCTGTTCAGGAGAAATTTTCCTCCATAACTTCAGTATACTCTGAACATCAGCCAATATATTACTTCATAGTCACGCAGTTCGGCTGCCTTTTTTTTTCTGCATATGCGTCTCTCTTCCCTCTTCAACTCTCTGTATCTATCCTACCTCACTCGTGTTGAGGTCGATCGCAACATTGCAAGGTAGGCAGATTGTTTTCTCTCCACTGTGACACGTATCGTATCAACTATTCTGTCGACCTTTCTGAAAACTAATGGTTTCGCTAGAAGCTGTACGTAAAAAGCTTTAAATGCCGTCCCTCTGTTCTCTTATACTAAGTTGCTGATGAGAGTATGAGGGCAAGACGAGTAGAAAACCGCGAAGTCGATCAGCCCCAACCCATTTGGGGAGATGTTGAAAAATGTAGCTCTGATGCGGATTGTGGATAAACGTTTATCCACCGGAGTGAATACCAGGGCTCGCCGAACCGAATCTGCGTTCCTTTATAAGGCCGCTGTAGTAAATGTTACAAAAAATTACTCGTCTCCGTCCTCGTCCCGTCAATCGCATTCTTTTAGGACGGCGGTCAGCCTTTAATTTTACGTGCATATTAATCAGCTGGACACCTTCCCAATTAGGGACCAGGCACATTTTCGATTTCGTCGAACAATGAGTGCCAAATCCCTTAGCAATAGTTTTTGATATAAAGTTTTGCCACCGTAAAGTAGTTATTTCCTCGGACTGGATCATTGGAAATTAGGAGAGTATAAAATGTTCGGTTACAAAACACAATACTGAAATATGGGAAAAAGTGAAGTGTATATACTCCCATTGCAAATATATGGGAAAAGTAAAATGATTTTTGGCAAAACCTGAAAATTGAAGGAACAAATCAACTTGGGGGATATAATGGGCACCTTAATGCTTAATGAACTTGAAATATAAAACTCTTGACGTTTTCTAAGCGTCCAAATACGAATAGAACTACTACGCTTAGTTTTACCAAAATTAAGTCCTTTAACTATGACGTAACAAACTAAAATACGTTTAGTCCTGAAATTTTTGCTTTTACATAAAGGGCAAAAACAATAATTTTATTTGGCATAAAGGGGCATTAAATTTATTTTAAAGAATATTCAACAAAAAACATCGTTAACTTTAAACGTATTTTAAGTAAAGTAAACCATATTTCTTTTTTGGAAGCCTTCTGCCAAATTTTCATACTTCTTTTGTTAAGTATAATCTATTTTTAAGAAATATGTTTCCTTTTTAATAGCGATTATTAAAATTCTGGACTAAAGTATCAAATAATTATTATGTAAAATATTTACTTAAAACGAAATTATTCAAAGTTTGTTTTAATTACTGGAGGACCCGTCCAGATTTGCTGTGGTTGATACTAAGATGGTACTACTAATACCATCTATATGATTTTTAGTCAGCCCTTATCTTTAAAAGATAGGTATACAAATTTGGCAACTGAGCAACTATTAGTTAATGAGATACAGCATATTGGGTGAAGCAACTTGTGTTAGTTTACAAAAAATGGATCAAAAACTTTTCGTATTTAAATAAAGCATTGCTTTTTGAATACTGGGCTCTGGACCGAGGAAATCAACCTTTGTAAAGAGATTTGCTTAATTGGAAAACGGCGAAATGCAATCAAATCAGTGAATCGCTTCCGTTTAAATATTCCGCTGCTCTGTGCAATGCTTCGAAAATATTTCTGTATATCTCAAATTATAATAGATATTTTTATCAACACTGTAGTTAATCCGCTATTTTTTATGTTGGATGTTGCGCTAGGTTTGTTATGAATGCAATTGCATTCTTCGTACATAATCAAGTAAGGAGCCGCAATGCCTTGACGATCAAAATGTCAATGGCATTTTTTGTTGTGATAAAAATATCTGACGGGCTCGTACTAAAAACAAACTGCCTTGTTCAGGAGCAACAATCAGTATAACCCATATACTAAGTATGCATGCATACGAAAATTAGTGTTCTCCCGCATTACTTCTGTATTGTTATTTTTTTACTTATTTATTTCTTTTTTGAAGTAATAATTCAAATGATTTTTACAAGACTTTTGAACAAATGCTTACGATTTGAAATATTAATTTGGTATTTATCAATTGTATTGACTTTTAACATAAAGAGATAAAAAGTATCCTATGTCCGACTCCTGGTTCTAAGCTACCTCCCTACCAATTTTTTACCAAATCGGTTCAGTCGTCCTTTAGTTATAAATAGTGTAAATAAGACGACTTTCTTTTATATATGTATATAGATAAGGGTTTAAAAAAACTTAAAGAATGAGTAACTTTCGAAGTTGATCGGAATCATGCCCAACAATCTCAGATCCATGATTTAAGCTCTTAACTTACCAATCTAATAAAAATCGATTACAGTATTACCATCAAGTATGCCTTATGTGATAAGAAGGAAGACCTCCACTCCGTTGAAAAGACCAGGTGGAGAAGGACCTGGCTGCACTTGGAATCTCCAATGGGCGCTAAACAGCGAATAGGAAGAACGACTGGTGCGCTGTTGTAAACTCGGTTATAACCGCGTAAGCGGTGTCTACGCCAACAAAGAAGAAATCCGCGACAGTCTTCAATATTTATGATCAGTGTTTTTGGTTCTGAAGTAACGGTAGATATTCTAAAAGCGCATGATGATGAAAATATATTTTACAAAGCGTTTAGCAATGCCCATGTAGAGACTATCGTCGGGCAGCTGTCTTTAGCGGACAAATTTCTTGTTCCCAAAATTTTCGCCTTGTTTCAAGAAGGAATCATGCTCCCTTAAGCGGTCGCTCCCTTGGACGGACACTTTTTTTATTACGAAATATCTCCCATGAGCGACTCTCTCAACTTCACCATTTGTCTTGCTTTATCCAGTTTTTAAATCATTGGTCGGCAAACGCATACAACCATAATTTAGAGTTTGTGTGGGTGAGTTGCTCTCTTCCCTCTCCTAAATTGTTATACAGTTTTCTCATAACTATGTACAAATTTATAAGCAAGCAAATCAGAAATCATATTCCCATACTTCATCAAACATTTTGCTTTTCACTGTCGTGGCTAGCAACATGCGTCAGACAAGTAATGTGCGTTACACTCTGAACACATAGAGAGCGACACACTTCAAACGACATCAGTCAAATATTAAAATACACACGTTCTTATGGACACAGTTATGTAGTTGTGCAGCAGTCTCAATAACTGTGTCCATAAGAACGTGTGTATTTTAATATTTGACAGATGTCGCTTGAAGTCTGTCGTTCTTTATATTTTCAGGTTAAGCTGTGATTCCCCGTATTTTGTTCATAGACAAAAAATGCCGCAGCTACTCCGATTAACCGTTACTTTAGAAATGGGTTTTTTCATGTTGTACTATTTTGATAAACATTAGTTGAAAACGATCACTTGTGTGTAAATATTAATCAGAATGGCATCGCTAAATGTGCTCTCCTTAAAGGAAAAAAACAACAACAAAACAAATTTTAAATTTTGTATATGTACTAATATCTAATACTAATTTCATTTAAGTTTATGATTTATAAATCTGAATTTCTTATATAATACATGAATACTTTACTTTAATAATAAAAATTTATTCAAAATGTTTTGAAATGTATTAACATATTTATTTCCTTAGTGGAGGGAACATTCTACATATTTGTTTTTTTTTTTTTTTAATTTTCCTCAAAGCGCTCTATTAGGCGGACATCTCCCTTAGGCGGACAAAATCGCTGCGACGGTCAGTGTCCGCTTGAGAGAGCTTTGACTGTAAATCAATATTTCTCTGTGTGATCAAAATTAGCAGTCTCTTAAAAATTGTCCACCTTAGGGTGGCTACAGCCCACTTAGCCTGCTGATAAATCCGCCACTGTGAAACGTATATTATTTTTATTAATGAAATGTTTCATGTTGATTTAATACCCATTGATTACTGCAACCTAGAACTAATCAGAGCGTTAAAACCAAAAGTATATATTGAATTCGATATTAATGTGGGTTCTGTATACATTTCGCCGCTTACATCATACGAGACATTAGCACAACGGTCACATACGTTAATGATAATTTAATAACGCCAAGATACACTTTTAACTTACCAAGGAGCATCTTCCGAGCCGATTGAGATAAAACTCTTCGCGATGATCTCGCTCTACTGGAATGAACAATCCAATCCCTTTCTTTAGTATGCTCGAAGTCAATGTAGATAATGTGTTACCATTTGTCCAATTAATGACGTACAAAAAGAATTACATGTTGAACGGACCATATAACAGGATTGCTAACATTGTCAATTCTTTTAACTTCTATGCTGGTACTACTATATTCCTATCATTACACAGTACAACAAGTCAGGGTGATGGTATCTGGGTTTGGCTTTCGTATGTGTCAGGTAGTAGTAACATTTTGGCAAAAACGTAGTTTAACATAAAAAAAACTACGTTTTTGCCCAAATGTGAACTTACACATACAAACGCCAAACCCTTTGGGGGTTTTACTATACTGACCTAGTACCATCACCCTGACTTGGGATTTCTCACCCCCCAGACAATAATCCCAAAAATGTTCCACAGTGTTATCTAAAGCTTACTTATTTTTATTTATTATTCGTTTTCGTTTCTTACTTCCAAAATAAAATGTACGTTATAGCCGATTTCTTCTAATAAATAAAAGCTGTAAAATTATACATGCACTCAGCGAAAATAAGCCGCACTCAAAATATTTTGTAATTTTGATGTCGAAAATGAAAAATGTCCGCGGAAACTTTAATAACCCTTTCAATGTAATTTTAAAGTTTTTTACAGTTTATTTTAATAATACAGTAGAATCATGAAAAAGTTAACCAAAATGTCCCAAGAGTGTTTTATTGTTCCGAAATATTAACTTTTCCAAAGGGTTTTTGAATTTGAAAAAAAAACTCTGAAATAAACATAATTTTGGTTATATAATACTACGTTCAATTTATTTGCAGGACTCACTTTTACTTGTAACAAAACTGAAACTTATATTTAGGTTGTACTTTTTCACATTATACATACATACATACGTTAACTTCGGTTGCACCGAAGCTAAATGCCCTTCACAGGTGCATTTCTGTTAATAACTATGTGTTCAGTTTGTATGGAAGCTATATGCTATAGTTAACCGATCTGAACAATTTCTTCGGAGATTACATTGTTGCCTTAGAAAATAACATATACCAAATTTCGTGAAAGTTGTGAAAGTTGTCCATACAAAACTTGATTCCGATCGTTCAGTTTGTATGACAGCTATATGCTATAGTTAACCGATCTGAACAATTTCTTCGGAGATTACATTGTTGCCTTAGAAAATAACATATACCAAATTTCGTGAATATATCTTGTCAAATGTGAAAGTTGTCCATACAAAACTTGATTCCGATCGTTCAGTTTGTATGACAGCTATATGCTATAGTTAACCGATCTGAACAATTTCTTCGGAGATTACATTGTTGCCTTAGAAAATAACATATACCAAATTTCGTGAATATATGTTGTCAAATGTGAAAGTTGTCCATACAAGAACTTGATTCCGATCGTTCTGTTTGTATGGCAGCTATATGCTTTAGTTAACCGATCTGAACAATTTTTTCGGAGATTACATTGTTGCCTTAGAAAATAACATATACCAAATTTCGTGAATATATGTTGTCAAATGTGAAAGTTGTCCATACAAGAACTTGATTCCGATCGTTCAGTTTGTATGGCAGCTATATGCTATAGTTAACCGATCTGAACAATTTCTTCGGAGATTACATTGTTGCCTTAAAAACTAACATATACCAAATTTCGTGAATATATCTTGTCAAATGTAAAAGTTGTCCATACAAAAACTTGATTCCGATCGTTCAGTTTGCATGGCAGCTATATGCTATAGTTAACCGATCTGAAAAATTTCTTCGGAGATTATATTGCTGCCTTATATTGTTATTTTATACCAAATTTCGTGAATATATCTTGTCAAATGTGAAAGTTTTCCATACAAGCATTTGATTCCGATCGTTCAGTTTGTATGGCAGCTATATGTTATAGTGACTCGATATCGGCCGTTCCGACAAATGAGCAGCTTCTTGAAGAGAAAATGACGTTTGCAAAATTTCAAAAAGATATCTTAAAAACTGAGAGACTAGTTCGTATATATACAGACAGACGGACAGACAGACAGACGGGCATGGCTAAATCGACTCAGCTCGACATACTGATCATTTATATATATACTTTATTGGGTCTCCGACGATTCCTTCTGGGTGTTACAAATTTCGTGACAAACTTAATATACCCTGTTCAGGGTATAAAAAGCGGTCGATACTTGTTTGCTTCTTTTCTTTTGTATAATAGCACATGATAATTCTCGTGAGCATATTAATAGGATGTGATATCTGATTTGCAACATTATCTTTTTCATTCAAGCCGTTTTATCAAGGATACCAATTCAATATTCCAAGCATAAAGGCAGCTCCTTCTCCACTGAAAGTCAGCTTCCAGCGAAGAGGTGGTGTGTGTCTTCTCTTACTTTCACGGGTCCCCTTGGCGCATTTCCATATTTTACAAAGAAACTTGTTTGTATAGCTCGGCCGGCAATCCATCGGCCCCCGCTGCTTTGTTATTCTTTAAACGGGTAATTGCATGCTGAATGTTTCATCGTCCTGTTGATTTGCCAGGTGAAAACATGATTATTTTACAAAGAAGCTGAATGCTCCTTATCGCTCGGCCGGCAATCCATCGGCCCCCGCTGCTTTGTTATTCTTTAAACGAACTATCGATTGGGGAATCGATACATTCAGCAGGCTGGAGAAGTGTTCCCTCCAAAATTTAAGTATGCTCTGGGCATAGGTGACTAGATCACCTTTGAGGGTTCTACAAGAGTATGCTCCGTTCTTGAAACCGCATTTTTTCGTAGAATTTTCGAGCATTACCTCTGTCGGCCAGCTTATCAAGCTCTTCATACCCACGCTTTTCGGCCTCTTCCTTTTTCTGTCTGCAAATGCGTCTCGCTTCCCTCTTCAACTGTCGGTATCTATCCCATCCCGCACGTGTTGTGGTCGATCGTAACGTTACGAGGTAGGCTGTCTGTTTTCTCTCAGCTGTTCTTTTGCATTTTCCGAAAACCAATGGTTTCGCTTGCACCTGTACGTAAGGAGCTTGAAATGTCGTCCCACAGTTCCCTTATACCGAGTTGTTGACGAGTGCTCTCAGCGAGCAGGAGTACAACTCGAATAGAAAATCGTTCGGCTATCTGTTGTGTTTACAGTTTTTTACTGCACAGAGGCCGGTGCGAATCTTAGCTGCAACAAGATAGTGGTCCGAGTCGATGTTAGGACCTCGGAGCGCACGCACATTTTCAACACTGGAGACGTGTTTTCCGTCTATCACAACATGATCGATCTGGTTGGTGGTTTTTCGATCCGGAGACAGCCAGGTGGCTTGATGAATTTTCTTATGCTGGAATCTAGTACTACAGATAACCATATTTCGGGCTCCGGCGAAGTCGATCAGCTTCAACCCATTTGGGGATGTTTCATCGTGGAGGCTGAATTTACTGACCGTAGTGCCAAAGATACCTTCTTTACCCACCCTGGCGTTAAAGTCGCCAAGCAAGATTTTTATATCGTGGCGGGGGCAGCTCTAGTAGGTGCGCTCATAGAAGGCATCTTTGGTCACATCGTCCTTCTCTTCCGTCGGGGCGTGGCGCATCCGTGGCTTGTTGTTTTTTTTTTCATTGGGTGCGTTTTTTATGTCCCAAATCCAGCGCACAACCCTGCGGAGGGGATCTTTCGCCTTCTAACTTTAGCTCGCCTTCAAACGGATGTTCTTAGCTACCCAGAGGATATTTGCTCAAAGACCGGAAGTCGTGAGCTGCTTGAGCCATATGTAAAAGAATCGTTTTTGGCCACTCCCAAGTGAATGGCAATCAGAGAACTTTCCTCACTTGCGTGAACTTCTACACATGACTCCATCCTCCAAAAAATATTAAGAACGAATATATATGCAAAATTATCAAAACATACAGTGTTTAATTCAGTTCCTTCGTAAATAGTGGACATTAATATTTTACTAAAAATACATATATATATGTATATATTAATTTTTTTTAGTAATACATTACTTTAAATTAATAAATGCACATATTAATAAAATTGTGTAACAGAAATTTACTTTTACACCTCTTTATTAATTTTGGGAGCCACCTTTAACGTTTACGACACTTTTAACTCTTTTTGGGATGGATTCATATAAGTGCTGAAATATTCGGCGATTACTGCTTTGAATCACTATCTGTTGTTTGCCTCAATCCAACCATTGTTTTGGGTTTATTTTTCCGCAATTTAACCGTAAGGGCCCTAACGAGGGTCCATTTTAACGTTTATCCGCACGTGTTTCCTTTGGCTATACTGTATTCTCTGGGTTGAAATACATTATTTTGCCCTTTTTCAAATGAACTGCGAGATGCACAACAGTCGCAAAACGTTCATGAATTGCAAAAGTAAATATCCTACAAAATGCTTCCTTGCAGTTCACGCATCGACCCATTTGATACTTGCTGATCTCATCTCGTTCAAGGCCAATAATCGCCATGTTGCTTTCTTTGTTGACGTGCTTGCAAAAGTATTTCATCGATTTCACCAAACTGCAATACTCAACATTGATATGAGTTTTGAATGTGAATTAGATAATAATGGCGAATATGGTACGACCCATGTGTTGTCAACTTCGTAATTAACTCCTCTAAATTGAATGCAGAACATTCTGCCATTGTCGTTTGGTGAGCGACGCCGATACAGTGGATATTCATCATTCCCAGTTTGCGTTTCCGAAAGAAAAACACGTGGATAGTGTTTCGTGTATTTATTGTCAGCCATACACAGCCATTTGATGGCAAAAAGAATGCGGACTTCTTCAAACTAATTTCAATCTGTAATTGATCACTTTATGAAACACACATAAAGTTTTCACTGAACAATTTTCAATAATTTACCTTTTGAATATCCCGAATAAAGAAAGCAAACGACCGAAATTGAACGATTCAAATAATTTACAAATAAATCAATTGGAAAACAAAAAAAATTTATGGAAAAGTCACTTTTTGGAAATTTACGCTCGTAAGTCAATTAAAAATGAACATTTTCTGATTTTTTTTTTTTAATTATCCCCATTGGATTCCCTTCAAAGTTATTCACGTCATTTTTCATTTCATGCAACGGTTTAGTCAGCTATAGCGAAGAAACAAAAAACCCAACTTATTTTTATATATAAGAATATTTTTTTTGATCAGCTAACGAAATAATTTTTTGTGACAAAGAAAGCTGGGTTTGCTTAGGCATAATTTTTTTTTTGTTTAAAAGAAAACATGAATTACATACAAGAGCTATTCACACAAACGAATGTTTTGAAATTGACGAAATGTAAAGCAAAATGTCTAAAAAGTTTCCCTGCAAAGCCGAATGCTCGTTATGTGGAAATTTGGGCAATACCAAATACCGTTTAGATTGAATTTTCCAATAAAAACTGTAGCTGTTGCTTTTTTTGTTTCGCTGAGTGTATGTATGCTGTTGTACTTTTTTTAAATTTTGTAACATGTCAATTATGCTGATTTTTAAATGTTATTTTTTATGTTCACAGTTCGGAAATACCATTGCAAGTGACTCAACTGGTATCATTGGAACCAAAAAAAAATTTTAAATAATACACTAAATCAGTTTTTGATTTTATCGATAAAATGGCAACTGTAACTACAATACCAAATTAT
Organism: Bactrocera neohumeralis; assembly: GCF_024586455.1. Lineage (NCBI taxonomy): Eukaryota > Metazoa > Arthropoda > Insecta > Diptera > Tephritidae > Bactrocera > Bactrocera neohumeralis. Next base: position 59,985,829 of record NC_065922.1, read on the forward strand.
AATCGACAGCAAAGGTGATTTAAAAATTACAAAATAAAAATGATAAAACTTACTTAATGTTTTAAATTCTAATTTTAGTGCCGACTCTGGTTGGGATAATCCTTTTAGACCTGGTGGGGATTTATCTAGAGAAGCTGATGAAATAGTCAACATGATAAGAGGTATTTTGTAATTTTGTTATAATAAATACTAGTCTACAGATGGTTGTTTGAGAGGGTATTCTGGTCTAGAAGCATGAATTTCAGGTAATTTTTAAAGTGTCGTAAAAAAAGGCAATTAATATTTTTACTATCCATTTTTTTTTATTAGTTATTTGTTAATTTTAGAAGAGTACAGAAAAAAATTAACTAAAAAAAGTAAACAATTTCAAAAATTATGAGCTGACGAAGTGGGGGTCTCTAAAAATTTCCACGTGACCATACCCATGATTTAAACCTTCCTAGTTATTTGAAACCAAAATAATAAAAATAAAAATTTGGGGATGGGGCTAGTTCAAGTAAATCGGTCCAGTTGAACATGAGAAATCGTGGGTATCGTTCCGAAAAAGTCAGGTTTGAGAAAAATGCGTTTAAAGTTTCCCGTAATGTCTTTTGTTCGATTAGTTCCGGCCGAACCAGTTTGGATGCCGGGTCAGAAAAATGCATATATCTCCGAAAATAATTGGAATTTTGAAAAATCCTCTTGTACACATATTCTTGAATAGTTAAACTTTGAAAATATAAAAAAAAAATCGATTTTTTTTTAAATTTCTAGACCAGAATACACCCTTAAAACCTCTAATTAATTATGAATTTAGGACGTTATATTAGTGGTGTTGCGAAAGAAAAGGTATTGATACCACCAACATGGATAGAGCTTATATGATTCATTAGCGAGGTCACTAATGTTAACTCTTTAAAAATTTTAATAGAGTTCTGTTACAGATATTTCACTCTCATTTGGTCTTCTTTTAAATCTTCTTATACTTCATAATACAATGTACATCAGGAAACAAATGTGTTCTTCAGTTTTTTGTTACCTTCGTTGTTTAAGTAAATAAATATTCCAGAAAAATATTAACCAAGTCGATCAATATTCGGCTGTAGCTAAAAACTATATGTATATTCTCGCAAATCGATAGAATTTATACGCCTATTACGAATTTCATCTCTACTCAAGTGAATTTAAGCTTAGGCAATCTAACTCCTTTTTGTATTATGGACTTCAACTACTTTCGTCTGAGAAGAATTACGTTTGCAATTTAATCAAAGGTTAATATGAATTCAATATCGCTACCGTTACCGTTTAAGTGAATTTCTTTTCATCACCAGTAACCATATAGCATCGATTCGCAGATGAAAACTAGCTCCATGAGGTTGTTTACGTTAATTCATATGGCATCCATCCGTCGAGCTTCTTTTGGTATCAATCCTTATACTTCCAATAGGTTTTTTTGGGCAATATTGTGAGCTTTTGTAATCTAAATCGCAATCTGCAGATTGAAATTTTTGGAAAGTATTCAAAGAATACGTAGGCGCGTTAATGAAAACTAAAGACAATATGGAATATAGGAAAAAGTAAAAGGTAAAAGGTGTATAGTATAGGAGCTGAAAAAGAGATGCAAATTTTAGTAGAGTCTTTGCCCAAACGCTGCATGGACATAATTGGTTGTTTTACATACTATTAGTTTTAAATTTTGTTTTAAATATAATTTATTATATTAAAAATCTGTTTTCATTTTGACCCTTGTGAAATTTTTTTTATACTATTGCAACATGATGCTACAGAATATATGTAATAGTTTTGTTCACCCAAGGCTTGAGAGATTTCAGATTCATCTTATTTTCAACAAAGTTTATAAAATTTATTGCTTGCCTACAGACCGAAATGCAAAATAAACCAATGCTTACACAGGACAAACATACATATGTATGTACCTTTATTCTTTCTTTGGCACATTTGTCTGTATGTATATGAAAACAACCATGATACCATGTTTTTCCCAGGAAACAGGAAATGAACAGGAGGATTTCGAAATCCGTTCAAATTGTTTAATTGGAAAGATATCTGAAATATTCAGAGAAGTTACAAAATATTTTTCCAAGTTTCATGGCCGAAAAGTAACACTGTTTTAGCTCAATTCTTGGGCCAAAAAAGTTTTGCAACTTTGTGAGACAAAGACATGATGCCGTTCTTCAATTCACAATCAACCTTCCAGAAATCGTTCAAGTACTGCCAAAAATAACAGAATGGAAGAATAGAACGCGGCAGTAAAAGCGTTGAATCTAGTCACAGTACTGTGCAACTTCGAATTTATTATTTGAATTATCTGTCTCAGTGATGTTTTGTCACTGACGCAGCCACATAGTGTGATTCTGCAGAACGAATCAATCGACCTTGCGAAAGCATCAAACGTCATAACAACATTGGTTGCAACACTGAACCCACGAAGAAATGTCAAATGCTACACTGATGGCTGAAAATTAGATGTTGAAGTGAAATAAACCAGAAAATGTGGTCGTCAGAGTCATCGAAACAATCACGCATCTCAAAGCTGTGAAGACTTTTACAGGGTTTCTGCATACATTCCACTCATTGACACGGTCATGCAAGATTAAAAAAGGCGGTGTAACCAAAATTTAACCTAAATTTGGAAGAAAAGGATTTAACTGTAATCATTGAATGCGTAGTTAGACGTTTTGGGAAAATCTTGCCCGAAAACAAAGAACTGAAAAAAAACGAAGCTCAAAGCAGAAGTAGCGCTTTTTCAACAACAATGGACGAAAATGACTACGAGAACACAAACGCTTTTTGCCTTAGAAACCCTCAGCACTTACGATAAGGATATACATACATATATCCGTCGATTCATATTCTCCTTCACGTACTCTGCACTTTGCCAGCCACAAACGCTAGCGCTGAACGATTCTTTTCTTCTTTGCGCCGAATTAAGACTTGGCTCAGAACAACGAGGCTACAAAAAAAATTGAACGGCTTAGCACTCCTCAACAAAAACTAGGACATTACTGTGGAACCAGAAGAAATAATAGAAAGATTTAGTAAAATGAGCAAACACCGTATTTATTTTATGCTATAAATTAAATGTTCAAATATGTATAAAAAATAAAATTATAGTTTATAGTTTAAAGTTAAATATATATCTTCCAAATCCAATCAAATCATTAAAGTTAGATCACCATAATTTGCACAGTACTAATTATGATGATGAATGCAAAACCCGCCCACTCCCTATATAACGATACGGATTACAACCACGCCTACTTCCCATATAACACAACTTTAGATTCCATCATATAATTTCACTTTCCGGTATACAAACCACCAATGAGTATATTGGGAGACAACTTTGCACAAATAGTGTCTTTAAGGTATTCCCCCTCTCTGTTCTAACAGTTGCCAAAATCGAACCATAACCATTCAAGCCCCCAGATAGCGAATATGGGAAACCCAGTTCTCATTGCGAACTCTTTATTTAAAATAAAGGTCAATTTGTTAGAAATGTTATTGCAGTTCGAAAATTTATTTTCTAATAATATTGTCGCCGTATGTCATAAATGGCTTGAGTCGGGTCAATATTTCTCTTAGTCCCTATGTATTTAATTAAGGGTGTCCCAAAGTTAACGCAAGGTTTGAATTGCCGTCATTTATGTTGTAAAGTGATGACAACCCTAAAAGTAAAAATGGAGCGTTGCACGATTACACGTGTCTTCATTATTAACCAATTTTTTAAAAATAACGAAAGCTTGGCTGCCACAATTCGAAAGTTTCATACAAAATATGGTCTGAAAATGTTAGTCAACTATCAAGAGATTAATTGAAATGGCGGCAAACCTTAATATTGCGTTAATAAAGATTTTCGGAATTCCTGTTGCTTTACTGGAGGACCCGTCCACGCTTCACTGTGGCTGATACTTGATAATAATACTACTACTACCATCTATATATGATTTCTATTAGTTGGATTATAACTAATAGTTAATGAGATATAGCATTTTTGTGAAGCAATGTGTAGTTAGTTTACAAAAAAATGGATCATAAAGCATTTCGTGTGTTAATAAAGAATTGCCTTTTTTGGAGGAAAATACTGTTGAATTTGAGCTCAGGGAAATCCACCGTTGAAAAGATATTTGCTAAGCTGGAAACAGGCGAAATAAGCACCGAGGACAATGACGCCCTAAAGAGGCGAAAGCTCTGTGCAAATAGGTGCCTCGCAAGTTCATAATCCAACAAAACCATCACTTCCCACTGGAGTCCAATAGACAGTCATTCTGCAGACTGCACATGATGGACCGGTTCTCAGGCGTGGAAAGACGAAAAAGTCGGCTGGAAAGGTTATGACATCAGTATTTTGGGATGCACCATGTATAATACATACTCAACGACTGATTACTGACCCAGTTATAATCTATTTCACTGCGTATTTGGTTGCAGTTCTTTTCTAGTATTCTAAATACTTAGCAATTGTAATATTTTTGAGGAAAAATCTGATTTTTGTATTTATGAAATGTATTGGTTTCTAATATATAGAAATGAACAGTATCCTGTGTTCTTACCCTGGTTCTAAACTACCTCTCCACCAATTTTCAGCCAAATCGGTTCAGCCGTTCTTGAGTTATAAATGGTGTAACTAACACGACTTTCTTTTATATACATACATACTAGCTGACCCCGCAGCCGTTGTCCTGTGTGAAATTATGTGTTTTGACAATTTTTTTTTTCCAATGTAATGCAGCTTGATAAACAACATTTTTTGTTTTCTGTTCCGGTGTACACAAAAGATGGTTTTCCAACTCGTGAGCACGCCACGACCGTGTGAAAAACATAGCATTCCTATGCCTCACGCTGTGCGACTATCCTTGTGTCCTCTCAACTGCAAATTTCACTGGAAACGGAATACGTTTGAACTAAAATGGGAAATCGTTAGAACTCAAAGGAATTCGTGGAATCAAGCATTCTGCCCCGTTGTATTCCATAGGTGCGTCACAATCGGGTTCCGTTACACAGTTTCCTCTGCAAAGAATTTAGAAATTCCACTGGATAATGACGGCATCATCTTCATTGTCAAGACGATCGATCGATTTGTATGAGCGCAAGTCTCCCGGAATTTGACTTTGAATTTTCCAGTTTAAGTCAACAACATCGGTATTTTTGGCAGCTAACATTGCGCGTGCACTTAAGGAATCTTTGTTACGATAATTTTGCCAATGCCCTATCATGCCTCACGCTGTGCGACTATCCTTGTGTCCTCTCAACTGCAAATTTCACTGGAAACGGAATACGTTTGAACTAAAATGGGAAATCGTTAGAACTCAAAGGAATTCGTGGAATCAAGCATTCTGCCCCATTGTATTCGATAGGTGCGTCACAATCGGGTTCCGTTACACAGTTTCCTCTGCAACGAATTTAGAAATTCCACTGGATAATGACGGCATCATCTTCATTGTCAAGACGATCGATCGATTTGTATGAGCGCAAGTCTCCCGGAATTTGACTTTGAATTTTCCAGTTTAAGTCAACAACATCGGTATTTTTGGCAGCTAACATTGCGCGTACACTTAAGGAATCTTTGTTACGATAATTTTGCCAATGCCCTATCATTCGTGATGAGTACATCTTTCGCGAATTGATAAACGGCGGATGGCATTGATATCAAACCACCGGAAGTATCAACCGGAATTGACCCATTTCCAATTTTTAGCGAAGACGATGTAAAATGTCTTCGGCAATGTCATTTTTGTTCGTATCCCATAATTGATTTGAAGACTGATATATCGAAAGGATTATCGCGAAAAATGTGCGAACTTCATTTGTATTCCAGTGATAAACATGTTCCAGCAATTGTAATTGCTGCCTTACTTCTCCAAAACTTAATCAATAGCAACCGAAGGTAGAAACAATCGTCGTTTTTCGGGTGGATTGTGTAAATTCATCCTAATGCATTAGTTGATAACACACCTGGATGTCCATCTACTGGTTGGCCTAGCTTTTTGCGCAACTATTTCTTCGACGATGCATTCCATGTATAATATCAGGGTATTTCCGAATAGAGCAATGTTCTCGCAAACGGATCACTGACGAAAGTTGAGAAAAAACTCGTCAATGTTAATTTTGTTGCTGGCGATGTTTCCACTGGCTGTACTGTATTATAAACGTTCGTGAATTGCAAAAGTAAATGTCCTACAAAGAGCTTTATTGCAGTTCACGTATCGACCGTATCGTTCAATACCAATAACCGCCATGTTGCTTCCTTTGGTGACGTACTTACAAACGTATTTTATCGATTACATTAGAGCGAATGTGAATTAGACAGTAATGGTGAATATAGTACGATCCATGAGTTGTCAACTTCGATATTCACTCTTCTAAATTGAGTGCTGAATGTTCTGCCATTGTCGTCTGGTGGGCGACGCCGATAGAGTGAATATCCATGATTTCTAGTTTGTGTTTCCAAGAGAAAAGCACGTGGATAGTGTTTCGTGCATTTAGTGTTAGACGTACAACCGAAGTGGGATTGTGGTGTCCGCAAGGTCCATGAACCATATTGGTTTTCATCACTTCGTATAACACTGGATTTTTCTCTGCATCAGGAATTTCCGCAGAAATGATTTCATCAATTTGATCTGGTGTAACCACCATCCAAAGAAGAATGTGTGCGCGCAGCAAACCTCTATTTGGCCACTCAATAGAGTACATCTAGCATCTAACAGCACCACACATACGTTGCTTCAAGATAAAGTCCATCAAACATCGTAACTGTTGTTTGAAAAGTCGTGCTCTGACATCGTGTCGATCGCTGGCTGATTGACCGCGGTCCATAATTACGCATGTATGTCATCGCATCCTGGGAGTACTCGGCCATGTACCTTGGGTTCCCAATGTATATTGACGCCAAAAATAACGCCGAGCGATATTAGCGCGACCTCTTCATGGCATCGTAACAAATCTACACATAACGTTTTCACTGAATAACTATCAATAATTTTTTTTGAATAGCCGGAATAAAGAAAGCAAACGACAAATTTGAACGATTCAAATAATTGAAAAACAAAGCAAAAAAAGTTACTTTTTGGAACTATCCAATTTTCCGACTTTTCCTCACGAAAAGCATAATTTTTTTTTATTTCTAAACCTTCCCCGATCCACAGCGAACAACCTCTGAAATTTTCATCAAGATTGGTTCAGTCGTTCTCGAGCATTAGCTAACAACTAAACATTTATTTGATTGTATGGGAAAAAGAAAAGGGCTGTTTTTAGGGGGTTTCCGGCATTTATTCGAATTTTTCTTGCCGTAAAAACTATCTTTGAACCTCAACGAACATTTAGAAAAAAGAATTGGCCAAATTGGTCCAGGCGTTGTTGAGTTATGCGCTTAGCAACACATTTTGCGATTCATTTTTATATATAAGAATATAAGATGTGAAAATTTTTTATTGTTTTTGTAATTTGTTTTTTTTTTTTTTGAAGATATTAAATATTCAAATGATTCCTACAAACATGAATTTTGAACAAATGCTTATAATTTGAAATATAATTTTTGTACATATTTATGAATTGTATTGGATTCTAATATAAAGAAATGAAAAATATTCTATGTCCTTACCCTGGTGCTAAACTACCTCTCCACAAATTTTTAACCCAATCGGTTCAGCCGTTCTTGAGTTATAAATGGTGTAACTAAGACGACTTTCTTTTATATATACATATATATATGCCTCAAATGAAAAAAGTCGTGTGAAAACTTACCCTGAAACTCTGAGAGCATGTTTTTTCTATTAATAATATATAGCAATACCATAAATAGATAAAATCGGTTCAATCAACCCCTATCTCCAATATACCTAATATAAATTTCCGGCTGGCTTTGTACCGTATATATTGGCCAATATTTAAAATAACCAAATAATATATTTGTATATACATATATTTCCAAATACTAAAGTTTAATGCCGAAAGTCATCAGCGAAGTCGTTATTCTATACAAAGCATATGCCGAAAATGTCGGCCAATGTGTGAGTTATATATTTATTGAATTACTTGAACCATATTATCGAGTATATCTGAATAATTTCAAAAGTTTATGCAATCAGCACAGACCTTTCTCTGACGTTTTCCATATAACTCACCACATATTTAATTTAGCCTCATTGAAACTGATTTTAAAATAATTTGTGTTGACGCGAAGTAAAATGTAGTACTTAAACTAAGTGAGTTTACTATTATAAGGCGTAAACTTAATAAGATATCAAATTTGATTTCAATTCATTCACCAATTCGTTGAACAATCAATTTGTTCGCAACATTATGTATACAGAGTTTGACCAACACCTGAAGATATTTCTCCGGATTTGATTCTTGCAAACTGTGATAGTATAAAATGATTGGTTGCACCCGAACTTAGCCCTTTCTAACCTATATGATAAATGAATTTTCTTTTTAATTTCAATTTAAAATATCTTTCATACTTGTAATGAAGACTAAGATGAAATATAGTATTTTCATTTTTTTCGGCCTTTGCAAAATTGAAATTTGGTGATCCTATTGCGTAGTCTATAACAAAAATTTATAGAATCCACGACGTTTTAACAAGCAGAACTTATTGCAAACTTCGCGGGTCACTTAATATACCCTGTTCAGAGTATACAAATTTTTTCGTCAGTTTTTGAGAACTCTGAATAAATCTTAACACAAACATATGTGTATTTTTATATTGTATTGAATTGATTATTTGTCGAAATCTGAAAGATAGCATAATCATTAACATACATACATTTGCCAAATATTTAATAATTCATCAATATTTATTTTGTCGCCTTCAAAGAAGTCCCCACCAGATTTAATACACTTACATATGTCAACGATATTTCCAATCCTCGAAACACTTTTTTGGAATGGCCTTCGACGGATGCCGCAAACAAATAGAACTCCTTATTGACCGTCTGTCTCTCCGGAACAAATTCATGATGCGCCAAACCACGAGTATCCAAAAAAACAATGAGCACCACCTTGATTTTTGAGCGGCTTTGTCGTGTTTTTTTTTTTTTTTTTGGTTTCGGCTCGTTTTTTGCCTTTTGTGCCTTTTTGTTTGTGTTTTTGATAAAACTGAATCGCCGTAAGCAATTTCCAACATTCGCAATGATTCCGTTCACGAAATTTGGTTAGAAATACAAAACTTGGAACAATTGCACTACTGAAGTGTACCGACTTAAGCAGCTGACGTAAACAAACTGATCGAAAGATCGGGCTTATATTTGGCATAGTAATTAAGTACAGTCCTAGCAAAATACATTTTTTTGAAATATCATTTACCTGCAAATTTATTTACAATTTTCGGGTGCTTTTTTGTCCCAATGCATATATATCTCCCATACAACCGTTTGCTCAGAAATTTTATTTAAATAGAGTGAAATTAAAAGAGAGCTCTTTTTGAATCTAATTTAAAGTGAACTTTTGAAAAAATTGATCTTAATCCTGCCGAAACCAGTAGCCATTACAAATTTTAAAGGTTTTGGCTTAAATTTTGGACGAATATATTTGTAACCAATAGTAATTCATAAGGGTTCTTTTACTTTTTCATAGTTCATCCTTTGGCAAATTTAAAATGATAAAAGCAAACGATTTGGCTAAAGAAACTAATATTAATTAAAAATCTAAAAAAAAGTAAGGAAGTACTAAGTTTGGGCGCAACAGAACATTTTATACTCTTGCAACTTGGAAGAATCAAAAACAGGGAAATACGTTAAGGTGTGTAAAAGAAATTTGCCACAAAATAACTATAAACACCCCGGTGTTGGAACGACCAAGGTTATTTTTTTGAAGCGCGGCCGAAGTCCGCCAATGCAGAAAAATATTATACGCGAAATAATACATAACTTATCTCTTTTTATTAAACAATATATGATATATATTCTATACGAATGAAACAAAATTCCATTTGATCCATTGTCCCTTTATATTTTAAACAGAAAAATTTTGATTAGTTTTAATATTTAAATTCAAATATCTCAAAAATCATAAGTCTGAGACGGGTATTTGTGTATACATCTTAATCGTGTTAAATTCAATATGAAGTACATAATTTTATTTTATTGATATCACTTTTTTTTATTTTGTAGGCGGAAAACCCATAACACCAACAGAAGAGGACATTGTTAGAAATGGCGATTCAAAACATGAAGACGAAAGCAGCAATACTATAATAGAAGACGTTTCTGATCAAATAAAAGTAAGTTTTATATATTGTATATTCAAATTCGATGTTTTTTCCTAATGCATTGAACTTTGTTCTAAAATATTCGTAGTCTTGCTTGATGGATGTTCCATTTTCATTTCAAAACGTACAATTACCCAAATATAGTTAATGACATTTTCATAAACTTTTTCTTACTCAGTTAAAAACGTTTTCTTTTTTTTTAATTATAATAAAAAAGATATCGAAAATTAATTTATAACTAATATCTAGTAACTATTTTTCAAATATTTACAAAATCGATTTTCATCTTCCTCTAGTCCTATAAATAGTGTTGCTTATAGCGTTGTCTTCATATTACTTTCAAACGCCACATTTTTTGTAATCAAATAATTTTAAAATATCTAAATATTTCGGGTGCGAGATTTTATCATCTAGAGTCTGCACTTCTTTAACAAAAAGGATTCCAGCAATTAGATAATATGTTCAATTCACCTCATATAATATATATACGATAAATTAATAAAAATATTAATTTCCTTTATCTCTTAGATTACTCAAAGTCAAGCGGCACAAAATGGAACGAAATCAAGTAGTGTACAAGCTTCTGGGGCTGCAAAGCATCCAATAACTACAGATAGTAATGGAACATCTTCGGCTCAAGTCTCAAAAAAAGTAGTACCTGGTCCATCTTCGGCTAGTCATATCATAATTGACGAAAAGAAAAATGCAAAGAAGGGATGCTGCTCAATACAATAAATACATGCTTTCGGTCTATACCAGTCATTCTTAATGACATCTTTAAAATACTGCACTTGTTGATTAGATATTTAATGTATTTCAGGAAAGCTTAAATTCACTCCGTGAGAGCTATAACGCATTCGAGTATATTTATTTATTTTTTGTTTTTGGTAATTGCACATCACAAGTTATACCAGTCTATCATTATAAAAGTATTTATGTACACAATTTTATAAAAATGAACATTTAGCATAAACGAATCGTGTGTATTCGATTGTAGTAATATGATTGTCCGATATTATGTTAAGGTATTTATTTAACACAAATAAATAATAAACGCCTAATCAATACTTATATTTGATCAAATGCTTTTACAACAAGTTAATTTATTCTAATTGCTAACAATGAGTGCCTTTAGCATCAATGGAAAAACGATTTTAAAATATATAAAATTTAATCTGTATTAGGTACATATTTTATAGTATTTTCCAAAGTTCGCATCCTGTTTTTTACTTTTTAGTGAAAATCCGAATATTAAAATTCCGTATTTACTTTATTTTACTCTATTCTAACTATTTATATAAATTCTGGTGCGGATCTGATATATGTATATATTTTTGTCAATTCGTCAAATTTTGTTGTTTACATTACGTAAATGAGTAGAATATTTTTTCTGAAATAAAAGTTAAATCTTAGCAAATTTTAAACCTTTCAAAAAAAAATCGTTAGCTTCTAAAAATGTAAATTTATCTGCCGCATGTCCCACTCATTAGATCAAAATTATATTGAGGAAGTACACAAAAAAGCAGGAAAAGAAGACCGATTTGTTAAATGAAACTTAGTGCAATTTTTTTACGAAGTATAAATTAAAGAGTATACTAAAAGGTAATTAAGAACTCTTTGAATATATTTGTAAAAGTATGAATATATCTTTTATCTAATAAAAGATTCTCTGTATAATAAAATACTAATACTATTCAAAGAAAATTGTTCTTCTTATCATGAAAATTACATAAAAAATGTGCAACAACAGTTAGCATCTTACCATCGCCGAAAGTTTTAAGAGAGGAATAAAGTTTGTCGTGTATTGCAGATGTAGATGCTATGTTTTAACACTTTGAGCCCCGCGTGCCCACCCGTGGTAATTTTTTTTCTGTACCGGTGGACCGCATGCTGACGAAGGGTTGTGCTTTAGTTGACAAGCTGGTTTGTTTGTTTTTGCTTTATTGATTGTTTACTTAGTTTTATTGATTTTTTGCGATTGAGGTGACCTTGTGATATTTATTTTTGATAAACCAAATGCATTTTTGTTGTTTTTTTTCATTTTTTTTTTTTGTAACCACCGGTGGTCACATTGTCCCAAATCGTCAAAACATAAATTTCCACCGGTGGTACACGCGGGGCTCAAAGTGTTAAAGGTTACTTGATAAGTCCGTCCTTTGTAGCAGCCTCAATGCAGAGTCGCAATACAGCAAAATTTATAACACATTTTTTTATAATTGATAGATAACCCCAAAGGGCATTCATAAATACTATTTTTGTATAGAATTATATGTGTATTGATATATCTAACGGTTGTTAATCGCAAAAATAACTTCCAATATTAATATGGCCAAAATATATTAACCTAATTTAAACACATTTCATATAAGCCAAGACGACAAATTAAAAATCCCGAAACATGAAATCAACCTGACTCCTTGCGGTAGCAGAAGATAGATGCTTTGGTGTCTATGAACAGATAAAAATTTATGTACATATGTATGTACATATATAACCAGGGTTACGAATTGTGTTATTACAAAATTTTGGATTAAAAATTAATTTTTTAATCCAGATGTTGGGAAAATAAATTTTTGATCTGGTAAGAGAGATTATTTTATTAATCCCGTATTTGGATTTTAATTCCGTATTTCATATAACAAAAAATAGTAATTCAATTAATTTTTTTAATAAATTCTTTGCAATTCTCCATTTGCAAATTGGGAAATCTCTTCAACACTAACACATTCACATGTTAACTTTAACAGTTTAGTCAATTTCAGACTCCCACCAATGATACCCAATTTACTGTACCATAAATAAGTGCGAGAAATTCCGAAGTGGTACTCCATATGTCCGTAAGCCCTTAATTCAAGGAACCTAAGCTTGATATGCCATTTTTTGAAAGTCATTATAAAATATGTTTGATTTATGTATATCATAAACTCATAGTCCAGGCAGGCAATGCTTAACTAACCATGCTTTTAGTTGCCATTATTTTATATATGAAAAATGTAATTGACTTTTTCATATTTTGTCAGACTCACCAATTGGTTTCTTAGAAAGAAATAAATTAAGTTTGCACTTGGACTTGAAGGAAAAACCACGATTTGTATTGTTAAATAAAAATTATCAAAAAGTGTACTAAACGGATCAACCGCATCTTCAGATGTCGCCAAACGTTGGCTTCTGAGTTTATTTTATTAGTACGGGAATAGAAAGAAGTCATTCGATGCCTAGTCAGGACTTTGCGGTACTTTACTCATCAAATCCATATTTTGAGTGCTCAAAAATGCATTTGTTTCAGTTGATGTGTGAGAGCTCGCATTGTTGTGGTGAAGAGAGATCCGCCTTCGGTGGTTGGTTTTCCTGATTTCTTGAAAGACACTGTTCTAGTGGTATGGTTGCGACGTGTTCAATTTTTCTTAAAAAAACAGTCAACCATTTGCTTGGAATTGGATCGGGCGCCAACAGCTTTTTTTGGATTCGGTCCAATTTGAAACACTAATACTATACATTCGACTGCTGTTTACTTTCGGTCTCAGACGTAAAATCACGATTCATCACCTATAATTTTGTCATAGACGTGATTCGAATCACCGATATCGTATTCCTTTATAATTTCTCTTGACCAATCTACACGAGCTTTTTGAGGGTTAGACAAATTGTGTGAGATCCAACGAGAAAAATATTTTTCTACAATGAATTGTTCATGCAATATTGAATGTCTATAGTTGTCTCGATCACACGATGGGTCTCATGACGGACTTGCTATATCACTTTGCGCACAGCTTTAATCGTTTCCGGAAATGATTTTGAACGACCTTCAAGTAATTCGCCTCGTGATCTACGTCCTGGACTGGATACACAATACCATTAATAAAGCTTCTTTGATGGAGCCTCATCGCCCAAAATTGAATTAAGTTCATCGATGCACTGTTGCTGAGATAAGCACGTCAAAAGTTGTAAAACATAATCGCGCGAAAATGTTCCCGATCTAATTCCAGTACTACCCTAGAATTTCAAGGCAAAGCTGTCAGGGGAAGTTCAGCGCGAAATATTTAATATATATAAATCCCCCAAGTTACATGTTTCTTAACAGGTTATCACTCTTACATATGAGCAACACTTCGTGGTGAGAACCGTTTAGTGTAAACATACATCACTATCTTTGACATTCCAGCCTGTAAAACGCTCGTAAAAGAATGGAGCTGGCAAAATAGATAAACGATTCGATATTGTGTACAATGATCCAGAATTATACACTCCTGTAATAGCTCGCCCGCCATTATCATCGCTAGTGGTGGTCTGGTAAATAGCATAAATCCTCCGACTTTATTTCTAACGACGACGGCACCTTTTATTAATTTTAATGAAGCTAAATTGGATGACCTCAATGATTGGCAAATGGTAAATCAGTATAAACTGATACGTGGAGCACATGAATCATTTTAACTTCTCCACAGGTACGTGTAAGCTCGATCAAGTCAACGGAAATATCTCACCAAGTTTCTCAATCTGTCACTGACCACTCTTCACATAGTCGTTATGCACATGTGGATAATTGGAAGGAATGCCCGATAACTTTTCTTTCCTCAGTAGCAAGACACTTGGAAACTTGTTACTCCCAACATTCACTCATCATCTGAACTCAGCAGATCACAAAAATGGTGGGATCTGTCTTCTTCTCTCTGGATCTGGTAATAGCCTATGAAGTTGAAATTACTGGAATGATTAAACGAAAATTCCTCGATTAATTTTACGGTTTACCCAAGAATACCTCAATGTTAGAGTCAACAGGGTGGAAAGAAACCGCTTAGCAGCCAATTCATATAAAACTGAACTTATTTACGAAGAGATAGAGGATTTCACACTGTCAAAAAGGGTAAGTACTTGGGACTCATCTTTGATCGAAAGCTGTCCTGGAGGCTCAATACACGGGTCAGAGTGAGAAATGCGTCAGTTATCATGTATTGCTTTAAGTGAAGCAATGAGAGATCCCATCAAAAGCCTTAATTTATCGTGGTAAAGCCAATATTAGTTTCTTTTCGGCGCACATTCGTCCCAGTGGAGAGACTTTGTTTAGGCTAAAAATTGTGGTGGACGCAACTTGCAAAGATGAAAATGACAGGTCTAGAAAGGTTTTTTTCTACTGTCCAAATTTCAACAGACTAGGGTTGACGCATCTCGGTTGTCACACGTTCTACGAACCAGGGATCGAATTGTTACATTCGTGCACGGATCGGCAAACTTACGTAAGAAAATTCCGTGATACGTCAATCGTATACGGTGATTGGGATTATGGCATACCATAACAAACGGATCGTAATTTGTTTTTTATTCACAATACTTTTTAAAATCCACATTGCTTTGGATCGTATTTTTAGGTCACAATAATTGTGGAACTGTCGAAACTGTTGCAAACTTTCAATAAACTAAAAAAATAATTGAATATCTAAATGGATCCGACTTTTTTTAAGAGAACGTAGCAATAGCGTGGGTATAAAAAAAAAAACAACAAATTATGAAACCTCAATAACAAAATTTTTATTGAACGGAGCATTGTAATCTTAAAAAGACGATGGAGGAGTATATGATATAGCAAGAGAGGAGGGTATCATCCCACGAAAATAGCAAGATTTACTAACGTTTGTGCGGCATTACATAAAATATGCGTAAAGTTTGGCTATGTTCGTAAATGCATCATGACTTGCAGCATAAGCAACAGTAGCAACACTGCAAGTTTGACGTTTGATACTTCTTATACAATTTTTGACAATTTGCAGATACATTTGTTTGCATTTTTGAACGCGTATAGTACTAAAATAGAAATTTTGCTGAATCTAACACTAGACGAAATTTGTGAGCAAAGAAATGATAGATTTTCTTTAAATTTAAGAAAAAGAAGGGTATTGAAGTCAAAAAGAAAAATTTGTAGGTACAAATGCTTGTCTTTAAAAAGAAAAATACCTAAAAACAAATCATTTATTAAAACAATAAAGTCGTTTCCCGAGGACATATTCAACCGTACTCTCAGCAATAACTGCGTCTCCGCATTACTGAGATTTTCACTAAAAATTTAAAAATAATAATTTATACAATTATTATTAACATAATTTAACTAAATTCCAATACAAAAATTAAAATAAAACAGTTTTGCACTTTTCGTCAGACATCGTAGTTAAATGCAGTAAACATTTTTTTGATAGAAATTATGTATGACAGTTGATAGAAGTGTTGCTTTTTTGAACGCTTGATTATTGCAGTGTTGCAATATTGCATTTCTGAACGTTCTGTTTGTTATGCAATCGTCATGATGCGCGTCATGATGCATTTACGAACATAGCCTTTAAAATAAGTTATGACCCTCAAAATTGCGATTCTGATCATACACAAAAAATAGACACCGGAGAAGGGAACCGCCTCGTGGCAATCGGAAAAAAGAAAAGAGGCAAAATAAGTATTTGTTATTAAATTTAATTTGAAAATGCAAATAGTATATCTTTAACCCTGTAAATAATTTATTTATGTAAACTGAAATACACAAATTTTGTTCATGCAAATTTTTATTTTTTTAATGAGATATTCCATTCATTGGTTTCTTGTTTTTGCTCTTTATTGCTAAAAATTATAAAAAAAAACAATATATAAAATTAAAAAAAAATTTCATATTTTAGTAAATTTTGTCTATTACAATTTGCATTTTTCATTCGAATGACATTTTGAACGAACGAATACGTTTATACACTCGTTAACCTATGTCATCATGGCAGATTACAAAGAAGCGTTACGATCACGTACGACCCCAAAACTGACTGGAATCCATATTAGCCGCTTATATAAACTTGTAGCAAACACAAAGCGCTTTTCGATATGAGTATTACTACGGACAAGTGTCCCTAGCTGTCCAAGTGTGATTATTTGTGATTTGTTTATCTAACCTAGCTAAACCTTTACAAAAATATATGTACTTTAAGATCTGCGTTTCAAGTACATACAAGTATATACTATTAATTTTTGTTTGCAAATTTTACCCTTGACAACGGATCCCATTGTTGGTTAGCAACTCAAGAAGCTCATCCACAACTAGATTCCATAATATGGGGGACAATATTCCACCCTGCGTGCAACGTCTGATTCCCATGTAAGCGTGTGGTTTTCCACGCTTTCGACCTTATTTTACACGCTTTCGCCTTTTTCCCATTCTTTTTAATAGGAAAGATGTAAGTTAATTAGCCTAAGAGTCTGTTGTAAATTAATGTCTTACGACTGCCCAATCCGAGTGATCTGGTTTATGTGCGGTTGAATTTCGCCGTCCCGACCTGTCTCTCTGAAATACACAATACACAACCAAGCTATAAAGCTATGTTGTTTCGCAAACATAATCTCTTTATTGTAGATAATTAGTTTAAATTAGTACTCCTCCCAGTTCGCAGAACGATTAGCTTTGTTTAAAAGGCTAAGTACTGTTTTACTAAGCTCTGAGAGTCTACTGGACCACCAAGGACAACTACACTTTTTGGTGATCGGCTTTGGGTACACAACCCACATTCTCAATACCTAGGTTACTACTAATAATATATTTTTTAGATACACTCACTCCGTCCATGCCGACCCATTCCGTGTGGTGAGCGTTCGCGTGGCACCCTAGGATAAAGGGCAGCTTGCAGTAATCCACTAGGCTTGGCTAGGGGCTCTGAAATACAGAAGAAATCAATATCGATCCGAACTACTATAGAAGCGCTAGGGGATGACAGCCGAGGTTAACGCTTCATGGAGCAGGTTCTCCTGGGCAACTTATATGTTAGCTACCATTACAGGATGCTGTCCCCTGAGTTGCCGTCCACCAAGGTTCCTTCCAGGAACTTCTGCGTAGGGCGTATCAACCCCTCTTATGTGATTGATGGCTCTGTAGGAGCTCCTCTTGTGCTATGCGTTATCTGTCAGCTTGTGTGTTTCACAATTTGGTCAGAGGAGATATTTTTTCGTTGCCCAATTGAGAAATATATTAGCCCAGTAATAGCTTTCGAATCTGTTGTTAGGATTTTTTGCTTAGCTATTTGTCAACTTAATAATAACAAAAAAGCTGTAAAAGAGTGAATTTATTTTAAGATAAATCAAAAAGAGAAATTGGCACAATTCCGATTTCTTTGGCGCCGCGAGTTGAAGGTACCGTTGGAAAGAGGACGTTAAAAAATATATAGGGTTATAGGTACCGCAAACGCTTAGTTTACGAGATATTCGATCTTAAAGTTCAAAAATTCCCAAAATTCGAACATTTCAATAAGCTATTTTACCACATTAAACCCACTTTACTCACATTTTTCATTTCAAATTAATTAAATTAAACTATAAACTTTTAAATAAATCCACATTTTACACTTTTAACAGTCTTTTTACCGAAGAAATCTTTATTTTAAAAATTATATTTTACACTCCTAATGAACATCATGTGTGTGCTAAAAATTACGACGAAATGGAGCGCTGCCATGTGATAAAAAGGAAATTCGCTAAAATGCCTTTTTTTCCCAAAAATTCTTCTATCCATTCATGTGGATATGTTCTTTATTTAATTTAATAAACAAATAAGTAATATTATATAGTAATATTGTATAATAATATTATATAATCTAAGTATATAAATAAAAATGAATCGTCGAAATGTATGTACGCTCATAACTTAATAACGCCTGGACCAATTTGGCCAATTCTTTTTCTTAAATGTTCGTTGAAGCTCAAAGATGGTTTTTACGGCGAGAAAAATTCGAGTAATTTCCGGAAAACCCCTAAAAACAGCCCTTTTCTTTTCCCCATTCAAACGTTACAATAAAAATGAATGTTTGTTTGTTAGTAACACTAAGAGAACGGTTGAACCAATCTTGAAATTGAAAGGTTATTTGTTGTGGATCGGGAAAGGTTTAGAAACAGAATACCTTATACTTTTAATGAGGAGATTTATTTATTATAATATGACTTGTTAAATCAATTTACAAACATACTAGAAAAAAATACTTGTGCGTTATCCGTGTGTGCCCTAGGCGAAAGCGAGTGTATATTATGATGTTTCGTCTTGAAATTGTTGTTGGGAAAATTGTTTGTTTTGTTTTTCAATATTTTGATTTGTAAATTATTTGAATCGTTCAATTGCGGTCGCTTGCTTTTTTATTCCGGCTATCCAAAGGAAAAATTATTTATTTATTTATTATAATATGACTTGTAAATCATTAATTTACTTATATAAACATTTCAATTTTAAATTAATTTTAATAATATAGCAGGTAGATGTTTTCTTATATTTTCGTAGTCCAGTGTGGCTATAGCGGTATGCAAATCAACATTTTGCGATGTGTCATTGTAACAGTTTATTAGATGTTGCATGGTCAGGGTATCATTGCAGTTCATGCAAAGTGGTGGTGAATCTTTTGAAAGTAAATATCCGTGCGTTAATTTTGTGTGGCCGAGTTTAAGTCTCATCAAAACAAGTTGCTGGTGTTTTGTTTTAAAATTCGATTTACTGCCATGCTGTTGAGATAACTGGTGCATAGTTTTATAATGAGCATTAATTTTGTTTTCATAATTAGAGACACGTTGTTTTTTGATGAAGTTTGCGAGGCACCTTTTAATATCTTTTTCGGTGTAGTTATTTAATAAAAAAGTAGGATGAGAGTGTGCGTCTTTTGCTAATTGATCGGCATTTTCATTACCCGTAATGTTTACATGCGCTGGCGTATATAAAATTTTTATATTTTTGCCTCGTATGAGAGTCTCCTTAACCCTACGTGTGAGAATATCACTAATATTTGCAGATTTTAAAGCGTTTATAGATGAGAGACTATCGGTGCATATTATTAGTTTACAGCCTTTAGGTTTTAATTTTGCAGCTTCTTCAATTGCTGTAATTTCCGAGGTGAATATAGCGGTGTAGCTAGGCAAAAGTCCATTTTTGATTAGTTCTTTAGATTCTGTTGTAATAGCAAAAGTGTTTTCAACTTTCTTTGAACCATCACAGTACCAAATTAGCCAGTTCTTTTGCTTCCATTTTTGCACTTCCTCAGCATGTAGTTGCCTTAAAGCAAGTGGGTTCGTGCTATTTTTGGTAAAACCACTGGAGATGAAAAGAGATTCTGCAGATTTCCAGGGAGGACTGAAAACTTTGTAAGTTTTTAGCTTCGAAAAATCTATATCCATCTTCTTTGCCATTTTGAAGATTTCCGAGATTGTAGAATTAATTTTTAAGTATCTTTTCGAGTGAGCTAAAGCCTTAAAGTCTTTGTACAGGATGTTATCTGAGTTTTGTATGCAGTTATATATTTTATTCCCAGTTAATTTAAAAATGCAGTCTTCAATAGTAGGGAGTTTCAGTTCAAAAAGTACATATGTTTGCAATTGGAGTTGTTCGAAACGCGAGACTAATTATGCGCGCTGCCATGTGGTAATATTTTTGATTTTCTGCAGACAGCGTTTGGATGTTTTGCCATATATAATAAGGCCATAGTAGATTTTCCCCAATATCAAAGCTTTCATAATATTTAATAGAGACTTTGTATGTGCACCACTTTTCATGCTGCATATGA
The DNA here is from genome assembly GCF_024586455.1 of Bactrocera neohumeralis. NCBI lineage: Eukaryota > Metazoa > Arthropoda > Insecta > Diptera > Tephritidae > Bactrocera > Bactrocera neohumeralis. The sequence goes on from NC_065922.1 coordinate 60,006,592, forward strand.
TTTTGAGTAGATTTATACGTTTTGAGAGGTCTTGACATAAGTCTTCAATTTGGTATTTCCAAGTCAGTTTTTGATCAAAGGTTATTCCAAGGATTTTAAGATAGCGCACATTTTCTATTAAATGATTTTGAAATACTGGATCTGGAAGATTGCAGTTCCGCTTCTTGCATATATGTAGGTGCTTACACTTTTCAAAATTAACAGAAGCACCCGATGTTAAGGACCAATTTGTAAATAAAGTAGACAACTTTTCCAAATCATGAATGTAAGTATTTACATCATTAATCTTCGAAACAAAATAGAGGTCATCCGCGTATAAATAGTGTGATATGTTATTAACTTTTCCCATTAAAGCATTAATTTTTTCAAATGCAATTAGAAATAACGTCACCGATAGGGGAGAACCCTGTGGTACTCCATTTTCTAATTTCTTTAAATTTGATTTATATCCGTTTACGTTGACCATAAAAGTTCTGTTTGATAAAAAGGCTTTTGTATAGTTATAGATTTTTGGACCAACTTTCCACTGATCAAGTTGATTGAGTATAGAGTGGACACCTATACGATCAAAGGCTTTTGTAAAATCAACACTTATGACAGAGCAGTGATTTCGAGTTGATAAATTACTAGCTAGAAAGTGGTCTAGGTAAATTATTGCCTCTAACGTGCCTGACCTAGGTTTAAAAGCAGTTTGCTTTCTACTTATTAGATTGTTTTGAAACAAAAAAAATTGTATACGTTTTGATATTATTTTTTCCAACAGTTTGCTTAGACATGATAAAAGCGAGATAGGACGGTAATTTTTGTAGTCATCTTTCTTATTCATATTCTTTGGAATACAAATTACATTTGATTTTTTCCAAGAGTGGGGAAACACACCAGTTTTGAAGATTAAATTATATAAATTAATTAAACGAATTTTTAGAACCAGAGGTGCATTTTTAATCATTGCATAGGTGATTTTGTCCGGGCCAGGACAATTCTCTTTAGTATTTTTAAGATTATTTTCCAGTTCAAACAGTGTAATTTCTTCTTCAAGACTACGAGCAGACTTCGAAATTTTATTCACCTTGTATACCGATTTGAGGACACGATTTTTTTCAGAAATGTATTCACTTGAAAATTGTACATCTGCAGAAGCCGATGCAAAATAAGTGGCAAATATTTCTGCAATTTGGAGTACATCTGTTATAATTCCAGTAGAAGATTTAAGTGAGTGAATGTAACAAGAGGTGGGATTGTCCTTAAAAGCTCTTACTGTTCGCCAAACCTTTTGTGTTGGAGTGTTTGGGTTGATATGAGCCGTAAATTGTTCAAAAGAGCAAGTTTTTGTCTCTTTTACTTTTTTGCGAAAAAGAGCATTACATTTCTTATAATTGAGCAAATTCTGTAAGGTTAAGTTGTTTTTTAGAGCATGCCAGTATTTCATTTTTTCGTTTCTAAGTTCTTGCAGCTCTTTTGTCCACCAACAGGTATTATGTCTCTTCCTGTATGGTTTAGATTGCGGAATACTTACATTGGCTGCTCGCCTAATAGCTTTCGTTATGTTAGCCGCCTCTTTATTAACGTTATCAGTATACGGGTATCGGTTTACTTCTAGTTCTAATCTCTTAGAAAAAAGAAGCCAGTTTGCGTTTGCTGTTTTATATCTAGGGTTATGGATAGTACTCGCATAATTTTCCCTATAACTGAGTATTATTGGACTATGATCACTACCGGACATATCGTCCACCGTATCCCAATTTATCTCATTCGATAAATTGGGGCTACATGCTGAGATGTCAATCGCAGTTAAAGTATGATGAGTGGAATAGTGAGTATATTTGCCGTTGTTAAGAATACACAGATTATTTTGTAGTATAAAATTTTCAAACATTATTCCTCTGGAGTTGGTATTGTGAGAGCCCCATAGTGGATGCCACCCATTTATATCGCCCAATATAATATTGTTCGCAAAATTAGTATCAATTGAATTGTTCAACTCATTGAAAGAAATTTTAATGTTTGGTGGTAGGTAAATATTTTGTAATTTAATTTCTACACTAGTTTTCACTTGGATTGAAGCTATTTGAAAATTCGAACTAGTGCCATTTGCACCATAAATATGTTGAATATTTTTGCGGATAAGAAATGCAATACCTTGTTTATTTGACACGTTCGTATTGTGAAGATAAATATTATACCCTTTTGGGCATTTGGTTGTTTTCAAAGCCGCATTGATATGTGTTTCTTGTAATGCTATAATATGAGGTTGATATTCCGCTATTAATATCTCCAAATTATTGTAATTGTTCCAATAGCCTTTAATGTTCCACTGAAGAACTTTCATTATAAAATATACACAGAGATACGAGTATAGTTATTCAGAAATAGAATCTGTTATTATATTTTCCTGATTATTGTAATGAAATTGAGAAAGAATCTCATTGATGTCTGTATCCATATTATTCTGTGAGTCATTATTGTTTTCGGTAAAATTGCTGGTGTTGGCAATGTAATTATATTTAAATTTGTTTACCTGCATTATAGTTGATTTGGTTTCTTCCTGACAATTTGATGATATGGGTATGTTTATTGAGCCAATAGAAGTTACACTTGAGTTATTTTCGGGTTGATTTTCATTATTTTGATTGCTGGGATGAGTTGTTGATAGGATAAAATCTGAGTATTTTAATTGATTTATATAGGATTTTTGTTTTTTAGTTGTGTTGTCAGCAATAGGTTTTGTATAATTATTATTTTTGTTTTGTAAATTTACGCTGTTTTTGGTTGTTGTTGGATTCGTTTTGATAAATTCTTCTGTTGTTAAGTCGAGTGATTCTATTGGGTTTTCTTTTGTGAAGTAGTCTGGTGAAAAGTTGTTATTCACATAAGATACTGCTTCTTTAATTGATGTTCGGTTTATTGTAGAATATTTAAGGATTTCTTGCTTTTTTAGATAAGTTGGGCATTTTTTATTTATTGATTTATGCTGAGAATTACAGTTAATACATTTAATTTGAGTGCACTTTATTACCTCTGAGTGCTCTGGTAAGGCACATGTGGGACAAACAGGAGTGTTGGTACACCTGTTTTTTGTATGACCGATAACGTAACATATTTTGCATTGCATGGGTTTGGGAATATAAGGTTTGATTTGAATTGTTTCGAAACCAATTTTTAGGTCTTTAGGAAGCTGGTATAAGTCAAATGATAGAATATGCAAAGGAGTATTTATATATCCATTATTTGTTATTTTTTTAATTTTATTAACTTCGATTACACTTTGATCCGTAAGACCAGTTGTTATTTCGTTTTCTGAAAGGTTTGTTAATGCTGGAGAAAAAATCACACCTTTCACCGTATTAAGTTTTGTATGATATTCACAAGTAATTTGGCATATATTTGATAGATTTTTTGTTTTTATTAAAAAGTCTGCGGTTTTTTTGTTGTTAACTAAAACGAGTAAATTACCATCACGTGTAAACTTTGTTAGTTTTCTATTATTCTCACTAACTATACCATTTAGCGCTTTTGTTAAGAGAAAAATATTGTATGTATTTAGCGGCTTTTCATTATTTGTACTTTTGATGGTTACAAATTTTTGAGAGTCAATGTTTTTATTATTATATAGATTTTCCGTAATTGAAGTTAGAGTAGGAAAAATCTTCGGGTTGTTTAAGTTTAAGTCCTTTTTCATCGTGCTTTTCTTTTTTTTGGCTGGGGGATCCATATCCAGAATCCCATAATAGCCTCCTCCAGGAGGCGGCCTTTCGGCCATAACTGCGAGCGAGAGATCGCTATAAGATACTTATAAAGTTAACGTTTGAAAAAAGAACAAATTCTTTTCAAAATTATAGATTTACAATTTAATAATTTCACAAAATTATGAATTTCTCAAAAAAATTTTATAAGCTTGAGAAAAAATAATGCTATCGATTTCAAAGCTTGCTTTGTTGTTGTTTGTTGTGGATCGGGAAAGGTTTAGAAACAGAATACCTTATACTTTTCTTGAGGAGAAGTCGGATAATTGAACAATTCCAAAAAGTAACATTTTCCATATATAGTTTTTTCAATTTTTGTTTGTTTTGTTTTTTCAATATTTTGATTTGTAAATTATTTGAATCGTTCAATTGCGGTCACTTGCTTTTTTATTCCGGCTATCCAAAGGAAAAATTATTGAAAATTATTCAGTGAAAACTTTAGGTGTGTTTCACACAATGTGATCAATTGCATATTGAAATTTGTTAAGAAGCCACGAAGAGGTCGCGCTAATATTGGTCGGCGTTCTTTTTGTCATCAACGTATGGCAGCCCAAGAAAAGCCAAGAAGTACTCCCAAAATACGATGACATACGTGCGGAATTATGGATTGCGGTCAATCAGCTAGAATTGTAACGATATCACAGCACGACTTATTAAACAATAGCTGCGATGTTTGATGGTGTTTATCTTGAAGCAACCTATGGTATATATGGTGCTGTTAGATGCTGAATGTATTCTGTTGAGTAGCAAAAAAGATGTTTGCCGCACGCACACATTCTTCTATGGATGCGGATGGTGATTACACCAGATCAAATTGATGAAATCGTTTCAGCGGAAATTTCTGATTCAGAGATAGATCCAGAATTATACGAAGTAGTGAAAACCAATATGGTTCATGGATCTTGCGAACCTTACAATCCCACTTTGGTTTGTATGTCTGACAATAAATGCACAAAACACTACTCATGTGCTTTTCTTTCGGAAACGGAAATGGGAAATGATGGATATTCACTGTATCGGCGTCGCTCACCAGACGACAATGGTAGAACATTTAGCATTTAGAGGCGTGAATATCGACGTTAACAACACATCGAAGTTGACAACACATGGATCGTACCATATTCGCCACTTTTGTCTAATTCACATTCAGAACTCATGTCAATGTTAAATATTGCAGATTGGTGGAGACTTGCGCTCATATACGAGTGCATCGATCGTCTTGGCAAGGAAGACGAAACCGTAAATTATCCAGTGGAATTTCCAAATTGCGTCTCACATTTGGATCTGTCATTATTACGTTTCACAATCTTCATGCACCGAAACTGTGTAATGGAACCCGACTGATTATGACTCAGTTATCGAATACAAGGGACAGCCATTTCAGTTCCAACGTATAAAATTTCCAGGGAAATTGCCTTTGCGTTGACAATCAACAGGACACAAGGAAATCGGGAAATGCTATGTTTTTCACACGGCCAGATATATGTGGCGTGTTGACGAGTTGGAAACCCATCTTCTCTGTATATTTATGCACCAAAACAGAAATCAAAAAATGATGTTTATTAAGTTGCGCTACATTAAAAAAAATGTAGAAAAATCGAAAATAAATCATTTTCGACACAATATAATTTCAATTTGTTTTCATTTCAAAACACATAATTTCACGCAGGACAACGGCTGCGGGGTCAGCTAGTAGTATTATATATATTGTCACCTAATATACAAATTAACGTAAAAATAAATGGAAAGCGCTGACAGATATAATAACCAAAATTTAACCATTTTATAACGAAAACTCAAATTTTGTTTCAATATCAGTGTAAGATAAGCAAAAAATATAACCACTTTATAACGAAACTCAATATATTTTTTTTTATTTTAACGCAGAAACGAGTACTATGCGAAAGTACTTCAGTCACATGAATCACATATTACACATATACATATGTAGACAGAATTTTTTTATAGTTAATATAGAAAAAAGAATCACGCGAAAAAGCAAACAAAGAAAATTTGTTAAAAATGCTACATATTTGCTATTTAAGATGTGGCACGGCTTGTTTTCCTCATAATTGTAAACAATCTAACATTTTCAACGATGAGTGTGCTAAGTGAGTTTTAAATTAATAAATTTAGGTAAAATGTACCAAAATAAAAGCGAAATGTGAACGTATTTCAATGTTTAGAGTGTATATTTAAATATACAGAGTGAAAAACGTGAAAAAATTTAGTGAAACATAGAGAAATACCATGTGTTATTAGTGCAAATTTTTGAACTTTTAATCGTGAATATTTTAAAAAATAAAAGATATTTTTATATTATTTTTGGATATATCTTCTCTGGAGAAGCTCCCCTATCCGCACATACGCCATTTATACGGAAATTCGGTTTTTTTACCCCTCCGCCAAAGTAATCGGAATCGTTTATTTTTTAGTTTTTATCAATCTTCATATGCTACGTCGTCAGCAGAATTTTTCCTCTCGAGAAATATGCTCCCAAATGCCTGTTATTTTATTTGTTGATCTGGAGATTTGAAGAGAGAAAAATCTTTTCCGTTTACTGGCTACTAAAATTTTTTATATCGCAATTCAAGTGCTAAACACATAGAGCGCGACAGACCGCAAGCGACATCTGTCAAATATTAAAACACTCCCGTTCTTAAGGACACATTTATTTAGACAGCTGCACGACTACACGACTGCAAGTCGTCAAATGTCGCTCTCGCTAACTTGAAAATATATTTATATTTGCCGACGACAGTAGAGTTGACAGTAGAGAGAAGTGATGCCACTAATATGTAAAATGTAAAACTATTTAAAGCTCTAACAATCTTGACGTTATTTTACAAATAAAAGCATAAAATAGCTCCGTTATATCATTTATAATAACAATTGATAATTTAAAACATAAATATTTACCTATTTACTTCTTTTTTGCAAAAAAATTTCACTTTGAACAAAATATTAAAATTTCATTGAAGTTAAAGGTATTGGTATGGTAAGAACGAAATTGTGTACATACAAAATGGACAGATGTGTTGTTTGTGTACATGCCGGCCATTGCTATGTCGCTGCCTTCTTACAAATGTTCATGTAGAACAAGTAAGGAAGGGCTAAGTTCGGGTGTCACCGAACATTTTATACTCTCGCATGATAAAGTGATAATCGAGATTTCATTATCCGTCATTTACATATTTTTCAAATACCGTAGTTGTGTAAAGTTTTATTCCGCTATCATCATTGGTTCCTAATGTATATATTATACAGAGAAGGCATCAGATGGAATTCAAAATAGCGTTATATTGGAAGAAGGCGTGGTTGTGAACCGATTTCACACATATTTCGTACATGTCATCAGGGTGTTAAGAAAATATTATATACCGAATTTCATTGAAATCGGTTGAGTAGGGGCTGAGATATGGTTTTTGGTCCATAAGTGGGCGACGCCACGCCCATTTTCAATTTAAAAACAAGCCTGGGTGCAGCTTCCTTCTGCCATTTCTTCCGTAAAATTTAGTGTTTCTGACGTTTTTTGTTAGTCGGTTAACGCACTTTTAGTGATTTTCAACATAACCTTTGTATGGGAGGTGGGCGTGGCTATTATCCGATTTCTTCCATTTTTGAACTGTATATGGAAATGCCTGAAGGAAACGACTCTATAGAGTTTGTATGACATAGCTATAGTAGTTTCCGAGATATGCACAAGAAACTTGGTGTCTTTATTTATGGCTTAGTTATGACACTTTATAGGTTTTCGGTTTTTTGCCATTTTGTGGGCGTGGCAGTGGGCCGATTTTGCCCATCTTCGAACTTAACCTTCTTATCTTTTTCTTAATTGGCGTAGACACCGCTTACGCGATTATAGCCGAGTTAACAACAGCGCGCCAGTCGTTTCTTTTTCCAATTGGATATTCCAAGCGAAGCCAGGTCCTTCTCCACTTGGTCCTTCCAACGGAGTGGAGGTCTTCCTCTTCCTCTACTTCCCCCGGTGGGTACTGCGTCGAATACTTTGGAGAGTTTTCGTCCATCCGGACAACATGACCTAGACAGCGTAGCCGCTGTCTTTTAATTCACTGAACTATGTCAATGTCGTCGTATATCTTGTACAGCTCATCGTTACATCGAATGCGATATTCGCCGTGGCCAATGCGCAAAAGACCATAAATCTTTCGCAAGACTTTTCTCTCGAAAACTCGTAATGTCGACTCATCGGTTGCTGTCATCGTCCAAGCCTCTGCACCATATACCAGGACGGGAATTATGAGCGACTTATAGAGTTTGGCTTTTGTTCGTCGAGAGAGGACTTTACTTTTCAATTGCCTATTCAGTCCGAAATAGCACCTGTTGGCAAGAGTTATCCTGCGTTGGATTTCCAGGCTGACATTGTTGGTGGTGTTAATATTGGTTCCTAAATAGACGAAATTATCTACAACTTCAAAGTTATGACTGTCAACAGTGACGTGAGAGCCAAGTCGCGAGTGCGACGACTGTTTGTTTGATGACAATAGATATTTCGTTTTGTCCTCGTTTCCTGCAAACCCATTTTCTGTGCTTCCTTGTCAAGCCTGGAGAAAGCAGAACTAACGGCGCGGGTGTTGAGGCCGATGATATCAATATCATCGGCATACGCCAGCAGCTGTACACTCTTATAGAAGATGGTATCTTCTCTATTTAGCTCTGCAGCTCGAATTATTTTCTCCAGAAGCAGATTGAAGAAGTCGCACGATAGGGAGTCACCTTGTCTGAAACCTCGTTTGGTATCGAACGGCTCGGAGAGGGCCTTCCCGATCCTGACGGAGCTTTTCGTATTGATCAACGTCAGCTTACACAGCCGTATTAGTTTTGCGGGGATACCAAATTCGGACATCGCGGCATAAAGGCAGCTCCTTAACCTTCTTATGGAGCTAAGAAATACGTGTACCAAGTTTCATAATGATATCTCAATTTTTACTCAAGTTACAGCTTGCACGGACGGACGGACGGACAGACGGACGGACGGACGGACAGGCAGACATCTGGATTTCAACTCTACTTGACACCCTGATCACTTTTGTATATATGTATAACCCTATATATGACTCTTTTAGTTTTAGGACTTACAAACAACCGTTATGTGAACAAAACTATAATACTCTCCTTAGCAACTTTGTTGCAAGAGTATAAAAATTCACGACGCCATTTCAGACGTCAGTAAGCAATCTCTAGTCAATATTTGAGACATTTTGAATTAAAGTCTCAAATTGTGACAAGTTATTATTCCTAATATATTATTAAATTAAAAGTGTTGGTGAAGGAGCCGTTTTAAAAGGAGCGACCGCTGATACTATTTTATATATGTATTTATTTTTTCCTATTAACAATAAGATGTAGTAGTATATAAAAGCGGCATAAAGAAGTTTCAATAAATAGATTGCGATCTCTAAAATTAGACTTTCATTAAAAAGATTTATTTCAAACTGAATATGAAGTTCGATCGAACTGTTTTTATAATTCTTAGACACATCTAAGAAACCATAAACTTGAAAAGTTTAAGGTAAATACTGAGCGTAATTCCAACTGTTCTATTTTTCACAATTGAAGTTAAAATTTCGTTTTTAATTTCCATTATTTAATAGTGGAATTCTGGAAGTAGTCTCTAATCACTATTTGAGGCATTTTGAGGTTAAGTCTTATTTTGGGACTAGTTACTACTCACAACACAGTCTATAGTCCTTAGTCACAATATATTGTCTCTAATATGTGACCTCATAGTTAGCAGATCGCAAAACTAAAATGAGCTCTTGGTTGCAATTTTGAATATACTGAATAGAGATCATCACAGATATTAGTCGATTGTCAATTTTTTATATTTTGTAAACAACTCAAACACGAAAAAGTTAAACATAAATATAATTCGCAAAAATTTCTTCAATTTAAAAATAACTCAAAAAGACATGTTTTTGTTCAACAGGCGGGTAAAATTTTTGCCATATCTTTATACAAACTTATTATAAAAAATAACATAAACAAAAAAGTATACTAATTCTATGATTTTTTTATATATAATTAATAAAAAAAAATTATAAATAAATGAAAATATAATAAATAAATTATAATAAACTTTATAACGATTGCTAATTCAAAGCATACATTTCATATTATCATTATTAATTTTTAATAATTAACTTAAAGCTTATCCCTAAGACATTCAAATAAAAATTGTTTTCAAATATATACACATAGTTTTATTTTTATTGGTAATTTTGCTTCTTGAGCGAATATAGATATATTGATATAGAAAAATAAACATTGGTTATCGACATATATATATTTTTTTCAAGTGTATATACATCCTTAAATAATGAAATGTAATATTTTTGGGGGAAACTTTAGTATACCATCCCACGAACTCAGGATTAAAAGTGGTTTGGTTGGATAGGGCTGACGCTCCAGATTAAGAAAATATATAATTATAGCCGCCGCAAACTTTTTTTTCGAGATATTTGCATTTTAAGTTGAAAATTTCGCTAATAATTAACTTTTTCTTTCATATTATGTACTTTTTATCCACTTACACTTCACTGCAGTATTTCTACATATTTATTTTATATTTATTATTTAGATATTTGCTTAAAACAAGCATTTTATATTTTATATAAATATTATTACACGCACAATAACAATAAGTGTTCCGTGTTGTCAAATAATAAGTGTTACCATATCCCAAACGATTGAAAACAATAAAAATAAATAAGAAAAACTCAAATGCAGGAAAAAAATTACCCTGGGCGATCCAACAACGGGCTGTGTCAGGTTTTTACGATTAAAACTCTTTTTGCGTTCGCGGCCTTTGGCCGCGCTTCAAAAAAATAACCCTGGCCGATCCAACACCGGCGTGTGCCAACAGCGGGGTGTGCCAACAGCAGGGTGTATCAGGTTTTTTTCGAGTAAAACTTCCTTTTGCGTTGGCGGCCTTCGGCCGCGCTTCAAAAAAATAACCCTGGCCGATCCAACACCAAGGTGTACCAACACCGGAGTGTGTCAGGTTTTTTTCGAGTAGAACTCCTTTTGCGTTGGCGGCCTTCGGCCGCGCTTCAAAAAAATAACCCTGGCCGATCCAAAACCGGGGTATGCCAACATCAGGGTGTGTCAGATTTTTTTTTCGAGTAAAACTCCTATTTTGCTTTTTACTCATGATATAGTAAGAAAAGGTAAATGATTTATGTATTTGACATATAACCCTGTTTTTTATTCGTTTGATAAATGTGTAGATATGGCAATACTTATTATTTGACAATACGGAACACTTATTGTTGTTGTGCGTGTAATAATATTTATGTAAAATATAAAATGCTTAGAAATATTGTAGTGAAGTGTAAGTTACTATAAATCGAGAAATTGCAAAATTAAATTTGCGAAATTTTCAACTTTAAATGCATATATCTCGAAAACTATAAGTTTGCGGCGGCTATAATTTTACATTTTCTTAATCTGGAGCATCAGCCCTATCCAACCATACCACTTTTACCCTGAAATTGTGGGATGGTATACTAAAGCCGACCATATTTTTGTTACTGTCGCCTACAGAATTGCAAAATCGTATCAAGTCACAAAAATTGTCCCTAATTTGGAATCTCAATTTTAGAGATTTGTGACTTATGACAGTACAGAATCGCTCAGTAAATTGTTCTACCAATTGGCACACTTCCTTACTGAGATGTGTTTATAAAAAGATATCGGAAATAATTCGAGACGAAGGAAGAGTATCGAGCGTATACTCTTATCGTTTGTTCTCTAGTGTTAACTTAAAGCGTACAAATATATGTCTTGTTTACTGGTGTGATAATTCTACAATAATTGAAATTCTTTGATTTACCGGTTTGTGTAGCTCAAAATTTGGGCGAAACGTTTAGGGTTTTCATAGTGGCAAAATCTGTTAATTTTTTCCAGTGAAATTGAAATGCATTTTTGTATTTGGCAAAAACTTTAATCTAATGCATGTATGTATGAATAATGTATTGATGTACAAAAGTGTTTCATTAAAATATAATTAGCTTTGTTTTTAATGATACCAGTCCTTTTTTGTTACATTTTACTTATTGTGCTTAATCACAAATCATTACATCAATTCTGTAAGAACTTCGAAGCAAATGAAAATGTTCTTTGGGATTTAGTTTTTTTCTTTCGTTTTATTTACTTATATCTTTATAATGTTCAAAAACTTAATGGCTGGGATTCAAAAATAAAAGCCCAGAATTCAGTTGTGGTTTGACTCATGATTTATACTAATAACATAATTAACTTAAATTTTTTGATCTCTAATATTATTGTTCATAAATTCAACAATTTGGGTAAACTATTTCTTCAAATTGTAAACATTCTTACACTTTTATTGTTCGCTTTTATGTATGTACATGTCTTAACAGTTCAATAAATTATTTCTGCGCCAAATTTTAGATTAGGATAAAATGTATATGGACGGTCTATTAGATTCCCCATATTAGGAATATATAAGGGTGTATAACGTAATGCCGACAATCAAAATCTCAAAGTTTAGAACACCGACAAATCAAAACACCGGCAAATCAAAACACTGACAAATCAAAATACCGACAAATCAAAACAGGGACAAATCACAATACCGACAAATCAAGAAATGTTGGCGTTGTCCAGGCCCTGCGGCCTCCTGCCACGAATACGCTCAGGATCATAACCCTTAGTAGAATTCTCTATCTGTGCTTCGATAGAAATAAGGGCGGCAAGATAAAATATTTTTCACATGTCGGCATTTTGGATTGTAGGTATTTCGATTTTCGGTTTTGTGATTTGTCGGTGTACTATGTATTCTAAATTTCATCAAAACATTCATTAGTATTTGAGATACGGGTCGTTTTGTGAGGCTCTAAAAGTGAATTCTTCGATTGGTACTACATCTGAATTTATTGAAGAAAGAAGTGCGATAATGCACCATCTCATTCTGCATTGAAAATCGTGCGGAAACCACCGCATTCGCCTGATTTACCTTCGTGTAACTTCTGGCTATTCAGCAAATTCACATGACCATTCCGAGCAGTAGGCAGTACGTCAGGCACTCACTGTGGGACAAAAAACATTACCAGTGAAACTGGTTGATCCCAAAAAGGTATTACTACTACCTTTGCATATTAAATTGGGTTTAATGAAGAATTTTGTTAAGGCAAAAGACAGAAATGGAAGAGGGTTCTTGTACCTGAAACAAAAATTTCGAAGAGTCAGTGAAGGAAAAATTAAGGAGGGCATATTCCTGGGTCGGCAAATAAGAGAACTAATGAAAGATATAACATTTGAGGAAATGCTCAATGAAACTGAAATACGAGCCTGGAGGCCTTTAAAAGCGTTGTTAAAATTTTTTTTGGAAATGTGAAAGCTGACAATTACAAATCTTGTGAATGAACTACTTACAGCCTATAAAAAAATGGGTTGCAACATGTCCCATAAAATCACATTCTGGACTCCCAACTGGGTTTTTCACAGAAAATTTAGGGGTCGTTCCACCAAACATTTCTGCTAAACAGTACCAAGGCAAGAGGAGTGCCAGTTTGCTTGCCGATTACTGCTGGGCATCTTTAAGGTATACTCCAAAAACAAAATATGGTCGAAAAACATCGACACTAACAATTTAAAATACTCTTTGTTTAATAAAATAATATAACAATAATATATACATGCTTTTTTTTTTAAACAAAAACCCTCATAGAAAAAAAACTTTAGGAGATAGAAGAAATCTGTAGCTATTTTCTGCATTAGTGGCAATTTTTACACAATAAACACGTTGTTCTGTTCTTGTCACAAAAAAACAAGTATATTTTTGTTTACCCGCGTAATCAGTATCGCCTTCATTATAAATCGGAGAAACACGCACTTTAACTAGTTAAATTTTTGAACTTTCTTTGCATTTCAAGTTATTGCTAAAGTTCAAAAATTTAACTTTTTAAAGTGCGTGTTCTTCCGATTTATAATGAATTTTATGGTTATATTTTTTCCTTTATATCTACTAACACTTCACCTATCAGTTTCTACTTATTTGTTTTGTTTTAAAGGCTGTTTGCCAATCGGTAACATTGAAAAAATTTCGTATGGTACATTTTGCTTCGCCATATTGACAGATGAATTTCAGAACAAAGACAATTGCGTCGTTTGAATGTTTTCCTTATTATTCAAATTTTAAATATATTCATGAAAGGAATTAAAGGAAAACAAATTATTTGCTTGTTAATAACAATAAAAAGTTAGAAAAAATTCATTAATTTAACGATTTGTTAATAATTGTGAATTTTAGACAACTACTAAGCTACTAAGACCCTACTTGTATTTAGTACATATACATACATACATATGTATGCATATAATAACAGATAAAATCATTCCATAAATGTTCTCTCTTAAAATCTTCCTTTAAATCGGAACTCATTAAAAACTTTAATAGAATTGCTTCCAAATGTATTTATTTGCAAAATTTGTCACATTAGTAAACAGCTGATTCGAATATTGGTTTTGCGTATGTTTGAAAAGACGAAAATCCAAACAGATTCCGTTACACCAATGAAAATCAGCAATTCTGATACCATTAAGCATTTCATAACCCAACAGTGTTCTCACTGCCGTTAGAAAGATCATAAAACAGATGTTATTGTCATTCAAGAATTCACATCGCTTAATATTTATCAAAAGAAAAGATTGTCATATAGTATTTTGAAATAAAAAGACGGCTTTTTTTTTTAATATTTTCCATATAATAGAAATAATGGATGCATTTTTTCATTTGTTAAGTCGATTTTCAGATGAAATTAGATTCATTGCTTTAAAAAAATTTGTTTCTTTACATTTTTTTCCCCCTTTGTAGTGTCTAAATCAGCTGTGATAATGTAACAGATTTCCAGAGCTGACAAGTAGATTGCGCAAAATCAGAGTCGCACAGAGAGATTTAGCGTGGATCAGTTTCAAATCATTTCAATGAAGTTAATTTAAGGTTAGTGAAGTTAGTTTTAAGATTAGTGGGATAATCCATTCAACAGCCGAAATCGTGTGATTAAGTGTCGGTCTGAACATGGTATAACAGCTAAGCAATTCTGTCTTGGGTTCTACAACACCCCTGAATACTTAATAACGTCACAGTTAAAGAAAGTAAAACTGTTACATTGCACAAAATCTATTTATTACTTCACTAAAAACTTAAATTATTCAAAATTATTTCTTATAATAAATGTATAATGTTTGGTTCAGTTTACATTCTTAAGCAAAATATACTTGGACAATAACCGCACTTTAAAAGATCTATAAGACAAAATAAATATTATTAACAAGTGATCTGAAATTCTTTGATATTATATTTTCCCTGGTTAATACTTTGTGGAATAACCGTTATTCTTAATCACCGCTTCATAACGTCGAGGCATGCTCTATATTAATCTTTGCCATCTGTTCAAAATAATAGAGTTCCGTGTTTTCTCTACTCCTGCCCAAAGATCGTTGCAATTTGTAAATTTTCTTTGCCCAATATTTCCTTTGATTTCATTCCACAGGTTTTCGATCGGGTTTAGATCTGGATTTTGCTGAAGTGGAACTTTTCCTTGCGTAATCAAGTTTTTTTTAAATTACCTTTACAATATGCTAGAGATCGTTATCGTGCATAAAGATCCGATCTGCTGGCATAAGATAACATAGGGTTCCATTGTATTCTTTAGTATATTAAGATATGTAGGATTCAAAGTCCAAGTCAGGAACTTTTAAATTTCCTCCACCGTGCTTTACGATCTTTTTGGTATATCTTGGATTGACTTCTTGGTTTTTCTCTTGATGTACAAATGTTTTTCCGTCAGGACCAATGTGCTTTATTTCGGTTCCATTTGTAAAAAATCTCTTTTTCCAAAAATTTAAATATTTTGACCTGTGACTATGAGCAAATACCAAACGTACTTTAATATTATTTTTCGACAGTAGTGGTATTTTTATGGTTAAACGCCCAAATTCTGCATTGATTTTGGCCGTTATTGCGAGTGAGGATTTAAAAGGATCAGCTTTACATTACATCTAACAACTACTTTATCTTCGGGCTGGGTTATTTTGCGAGGCGGCGCCTTACGATTTATGTTTTGAAGTAACAGATTGGGGTCATTCTTAATATTTTTGGTTGCATTGTATACAATTTTTCTGGAACATTTCACAACATTAGCAATTTTTACTTGGTTTGTACCGTTTTAGTAAAAGTCCCAAATAATTATTTTTTTAAATTAACCGAATTTTCCTTTTCAATTTATTTAAAATTTGTAATAAAATTAAATATTAATTTCAACTTCACAACTGAGAGCTGTTATTTGTTAAATCAAACACAACAAATGGAGCGAAGTGGAGGGCAATAAAGTGTGAAAGAAATAAATTCAATAACTTTAAATATTTACAATTAAAATATTTGTTTATACACGGAAATGCTTTTCACGGAGATCGCCTGGAAGTTGAAGTGCGGTGGGATGATTGAGTGGAAAGGCTGTTGCACCTGCTTTAAGTTTCTCAGTAGATGTAAGTCAACTTATTATCATTTTTACTTATTGGAGTTTGGCCAGCAAAAGAGAATCTGGAAAAGTCACTACTAATATAAGCTTTGTTGTTATCCAATACAAGAACCAAATTATATTTTCGTTCTATATAGTTAAGCTTTTTTACCTGTACTAATCTAGCCTAAAAGTATACACCGATTTGGTACCTACGAATAAGCCCCTATACAATAATCATATAAAATATACCTGTATTATGCTTCGTACCGCGACCCTGGAGGGCGTCAAGAAATACCAAACAAGCCAACTGAATATTATAGTTTCCGAAATAGATGAGTTAAATCAAAAATTTAAAGAATTAGAACAATTAAAAAGTGAAAATCAAAAGCTTAAAGAACAAAATAATCGCCCACTTGTGCCTAATTATTGTTAATCACAATACGAAACTGACGAAGAATATTGGCTATTATGATTTCAAATATCTCTGATTATAAAGAACTAAATAACCTATATAAAGATAATATCAAAAGTTCATTTGTATAAAAACTAATAAATAACGACATACAAAAAGTAAGCGTTACCTCTAGTGACGACTATAGTTCGGTGACAAAAATATTGTCTGCATCGGAAGCATCATGGTATTCCTTTAAAGACAAACAAACGCGCCCAATTAAAGGTTATGATTAAAAATCTTCATCATTCGTGTAGAATTAGTGATATTATCGCTGATTTAAAAGAATAAGGTTTATTAACGTTGTAAATAAACTCAAGTGGAAAACACGAGAACCTTTAAAGACATCAAAAAAATATATGAAATCAAACACGTTCTTTACACCGTTGTTCTCATTGAGTTTATTAGGAATTCTAAATTTATGCCACAATGTAAAAATTGCCAGGCATTTGTACACACCAAAAACTACTGCGGCAAAATGTCAAAGTGCGTTAAATACGGTGGTAAGCACAAAACCATCGAGTGCCAAAAACTAAACTCAGAAAAACCAAAATGCCGTTACGGTGGCGAAAGCCATACGGCAAACTACAGAGGATACATTGTTGCATTCGTAACGAAACTTTGAAGAAACAAAAAGTTTCCGTAAATTTGCAAATAACATCAAATAATTCACCCATTGGTAATAAAAGTATTATCAACAAGCAGAATAGGGTACAGACGAGTAAGCTCACTTTTTCTGAAGTAATGAAAAGCAAATCAAACGTGGTGAACGAAAAAAACACAAAGCTGACCGAAGACCTACTAGCTCAAATCTTGAAATGTTACTTAAAGAAGAATAATTCAATATCGATCTCTGCAGCCGTTTAGATAACATTGAAAAAAATAATAAAACAAAATCTAAAGCATGAATGAAGCTCTCCATATTTATCACACAATCCACCCTGGTAATTGTATGAGGGAAGGCACCGCTGTTAAAAACAGCATTAAACATTATGAGAATAGAAAAATCAGTGCGCACAATATTAGTGTTTCTAACCACAATTATTACATTAAAAGCAATGAACCAACCCTTTTCAATTAATGCAATATATTGCTCGCCTGCAATATAAAATACTGACTAACGAGTACCAACAAAATACCAGATGCAATAGACTTCTTTATAATCAGAAGATATCTCAAAATTTCATCGAAATAGAAGGTCGGTTAGATCTCAACTCTGATCACTCCCCATTATATTTAATACTGAGTGAAACAGTTATTAAAAGAGTTTTTAGTTTGGAGCTATGCAACAAAAATACGGACTGGATATCGTTCAAACAAATACTTCAGACTAAAATAAAGTGACCGAAAATAACAACAAGTTAGAAGTTGACAGATTTACGAAAGAAACTCAACAAGCAGCTTAGGATAATACTCCGGTGATAAAGTGGAAAATTATAGATTGAAATTACCCTAAACGAAAAAAAATCGTCCAAATTAAGAAAAAAAGTTACGGCGGAAATGGCAACAAACACGCTCACCACTCGACAAAACCAACCTTAAAAACCAGTAGCTAACTTTGGAAAAGTACAAAGTATCTCAAACGTCCAACAAATCACGTTGCACCATTAAAAATTTCTTCCAATACATAGGCTTGAAGTGATTGTGATAAAGGTAATGCATTTGTAAAACACATAGTTGAAACCTTTTGTCCAAATGAGAATAGTTAAATCACGTTGCCCAGTAGTATTTAACAGGATCATGCGACAATCCCAGCAATCACCATTTGGGAACTTAAAAGCTTAAAATTAAGAAAGCAGCTGGATTCCATCAATTACAGCTGAAGTGTTAATGTAGTTACCATACAAATGTTTACTGAAGCCTTTGAAAAGTTGCTGAAGTTGTTCCTAAGCCAGGAAAGTATCCTAATGTAGTCTCGTCATACATAGACCAATTGCTCTACTTCCACAAATCTCAAAACTTTTTGAAAAAGTAATTTATCAAAGATTAAAATCTATAATCGACGAAAAGCAGTTAATCCCATCGCATCAGTGCGGTTTAAAAAAAAAAAAACATTCAACAATAGAACAAATTCGTAGAATAACATCTGAAATATAAAATCCCTGGAGGAGGGGAACGTATGTTCAGCTGTATTCCATGAGGGTGTGCAAAACGCGTTGTCGGCAAGGTGTGACACGAAGGCCTTATGCAAAAACTAAAGTCATGTCTTCCGATTGAGTATTGCGCTCTTCCAGAATCGTATATCATATAAAACAAGGAAATAAATTAAAAATTCTCTAAACTAAAAGAAATTGAAGTATCTTAGGTCCACTTTTATATATTCTGTATACAAGAGACTTACCGTTAGCATTCAACAGTATGACTGCCACTGCTGATGACACCGCAATACTATGCGTGGAAAAAGCAGCAGAAAAAGCTGCGCTAAACCTTCAACATGCAATCAACTCTGTAGTAAGTTGGAATAAAAAATGGAGAATAAAACTAAACGGTAACAAATCGGTTTATGTAAATTTTACAAACAAAAAAATCACTTATTAACCTATAAGTACTCTAGGTGTCAGCATGCCATATGCAAATACAGCCAATTATCTTTGCATCGCGCTCGATGCTAAATTACTTTGGAAGAGCATATTAAAATAAAGAAGCTTGAACTTAATATGAAATTGTCGAAAATGAAATGGCTAATTGGGCGAAGGTCAAACCTATCAATACACAACAAATTACTTCTTTATAAACAAATAAACAAACCGTTATGGTCATATGGTGCGCAACCGTGGAGATGTGCCAATGATAGCAATATTAATATTATACATTTACATCAAGATCTTTTAGTCAGTTCTGATATTGGGATTCACTTTGAAAAACGTTAAAATTTCACTCTGTCAGAATTTCAATTTTTCTATCGGTAGGTGCTGGAAAACTTCAATTTACGCTTCAACTATTTCTGAAGAAGACTTCTTACTTCATTTAAATAAGTTAAAACAATCTTCTAATTACGAAACAGGTATGATACCAACAAGTATATTTTCTCTCTCTTAAAAAAATGTATATTTTCTTCAATACGAAAATAGGCATTTTTACTATCTTGCATAAAAGTGGATTTGGGTCATTCATTGAAATCGCCTAATTTTTCATGCGTTACACTGGTATAGCCCCTTAAGGAACATACAACTATGACCAAGAAATAATAAGACTTAGTTTATAATTTTAAAATTCTTAATTTATTCTTCAAAATATATTTCTTCCCCCTCAAAGTAATCCCCCTTGGCCTTTTTACGAATAGTTTCGCGTATACGACGAATATTGTTTGTTGATCGCCTTTTTCGGGTCGTATGCTTAGATCCAAACCACTTTAAATAATTTCTACCAATCAAAATCACTTACTCGCGACAAACAATTATCACCGAAGTCCATTTTAAACATTCTGAACATTTCGGCACAAAAAGTTTGATTCTGCACACAAAATTTAAAGGAATTTCTTTGTTGAATAATTTCACTCATCGTAAAAATCGCCGAATGCACTTTATGTACTTAAGAAGGACAAACATATACTAAAACTGATAATTAATTTTATATTAAATTAATTGACGTGACATTTGGCTAAATTATAGCTAACTGTTCTTCAAAACTTCCCCCAATCTTCCGCGTTGTCTATTATAGCCTGTGACAACTTTGGTAGCAATTTGAAAACTAAATTTTCCAGATATTCCACAGAAAACCCCTACGTGGTATGTTGGAGTAGCCGAATGCAGTCGTTTGTTGATGTCAAATGTTTGTTTTTATAAGATCGAAGGAACTGACCGTCAGTGATCGTAATTGAACATGTGTTATTTTCAAAAACCCAAAAGCAAATCCAAACAATTCCGTTATTGGTCACGAGAAGCATAAGTATTAAAAAGAGCATACACTTTATTTTATATTTTACGATGACAGAAAAAATTGGGGGTCAAAACTGGCATTTAAATAACATTTGTTGGGGATTCATAAGTAATTTTCGTTTGGATGAGGAATGTTTCTATTACCACAAACTGTCAGCTTCCTTGCTGCTGCCAGTTTTGAATAATTCATTTTAAATGATTTTAACTTTGGCCACGGGTTCAACAATTTTTTTTTGTAAAATATTATAGCTGATTAAAATATTTCAATTTTTTTTTGTTATTTTTTTACCCATTTTATTAATTATCTAATAATATTTTTCCTAAATAAACGTAATGTTTGACTACAAATGCTTGGTGGCAGTACAAATTTTTTAGTGTTCACAGTGTTGAAAAATGTAATATTACGAAAACGTTAAAGATTGACAACATTTCAACATAATTCTTTTTGACGGGTTGAGTTGCTTTCAATAATAACGTATTAGAAAACTTCAAGCAAAATGTAAAAGGATTTAAAAACGTAATAAGGGCTTTAACTTCATAATTTGGCTGCATATTCTGTTTAGTTAACTATTTTATACCCTGAACAAGTTTGCTTCGAAATTTATAACACCCAGAAGGAATAGTGTGATAACTTATTAATTTTATATATAGTATGAATGATCGACATTACGAGTTTAGTCGATTCAAGCATTTCCATCTGTCTGTCCGGCCTTCCGTCTGTATACTTACAGTGAATCAAAAAAGTTTTGGCACACTTTGATTTTCTAAAGAAAGATAGTTAAAAAGCAACAAAAAATAATCTCATTCAATTATTTTTGTACATAGTGTAACTGGTAGAAACAAAACAAAATGCAAGCGAAAATATACCGTTACATTCACCCCCCACTCCTCCCAAATCTAGAAAAGAAGTCAGAAACAGCGAAAAACACATCAAAAAAGTATTGGCACATTTCATGTTTTTTGCATATTCCTCTTTATGTTGACTTCCTTTGATCCCGTTTTTGGTGACTTCTGTTAGATATTGCATATTAATGAATAATTAGAGCAATTGACTTTTAGTAATGTGTTTAGCCTTGACATAGATTGAGCAAAATGGGTCGCGGAAAAGAGATAACCGTTGAAGTGCGATAATGAATCTGTATCTGGAAAAAAAATCATTGCGCGAAATAGCACAAATTGTCAATAGATCATTTTCCAAAGTAAGGAATGTAATAAACCATTACATAAACAGCAGAAAAATAGAAAGCAATCACAGATCTGGAGGCCAAAAACTTTTTCTGACCGGGAGGAACGATCCATTATTGGCGCAGTGGCAAAAGACCAAAAAATTTCGGCTGTAAAATTGAGTTAAAAAATGCAGGAACAACTGGGGAAAACATTTAGCTTACAGACAGTTCGAAATATTCTGCACAAGGCCGATTATCATGGTCGGAAAACCTCACATTTGAAAAGCTAACAAAAAAAAGAGGTTGGATTTCGCTAAAGCTCACCTACACCAATCTGAAACTTTTTAGAAATTAATTTTATTTGGATCGGATGGGTCTCAAAAAATATGGCGAAAGCCCAACATGGAGCTCCGAGAAAATAACATCTTAAACTCAATAAAGCATGGCGGCGGAAACGCAATGGTGTGGGGGTGTATAGCGGCAAGTGGAGTTGGGAATCTTGTTTTTATAGACGAAAAAATGAATTGGGCTTAAATGGAGAGAAATGGCAGTTCCAGCAAGATAATAATCCCAAACACACTTCGCGTTTGGTTCAAGAGTGGTTAATTTATAACTGAAATCAGCTGAAAACATCTCCACAATCCCCTGATCTCAATCCCATTGAGCATATTTGGCATTTGCTTGAAAAAAAATTTGCAAGCACCAAATAACTTCGAAAGGATTCATGCTCTGAAGGAAGAATGGGCCAATACTACCAGTCGGGAAACCTCCCATTTGGTCGCAAGTATGCAAAGGCGTTTGCAAGCGATTATTAATGCCAAGGGAGGTGCAACAAAATATTAAACATTTTCAATTTCTTTTTCTTCATCTTTTGTATTACCATTTTTATATTTTGTGCCAATACTTTTTTGATATGAATATGACTCTTTTTCATTATTTTCTTAATAATTTCCTACTTGTATGAATTTTTTATTTTTAATTTTTGTAATTGTGACCTGGTCTACGGAAAGGGGGCTTAGGTGTCAATATATCAATTTTCACTTTTTAGTTGATTCGGATGGAAGATGAGATGCTTTTTCACGTGATAGAATCCAAAAAGTCATAACTTTTTGCACGTTAGCTCCCTTTTCGTAGACCAGGTCACATATATGTATTAAAAAGCATAATTTAAACAAATATGTTTGTTTTTTGTTTGGTATGTTCAGTTAATTAAAAGTTATATTGAAGCAAAGTGGAAAAACTGAGGTGTGCCAAAACTTTTTTGATTCACTGTATGTATATTCGAAATAGTCCATCAGTTTTTGTGATTTCGCTCTGAAAGTTTGCACATAAGTATGTATGTTTTTCAAAGAAGTTGCTAATTTGTCAGAACGGCTGATATCGGATCACTATAGCATATGCACTTCTGGACAAAATAATAAGGGTGAGTTTGGCTAGTAGCGTTTTTTGACAAATGTTGTGGTAACTTTTTTATTTGTTTATATTTTTTAAATGAAGGCGAATGAGTTGAACGCGAATCAGCATCAACAACTTTCATTATTATTTTATGTTAATTTGGCATTGGAGTGACAAGTTATCATTTCGTCAATAAATGGGGTTGGCCAATAAAATAGGCATAAGTAATATTAAAAAAGTGGTATCTCTAAATATTTTTCATATCAATTTAAGTATTGGAGTATTTGCCATTTTGTATTCCTTTGGAAATGGTTGTTAAAGATCTGTGTGCCGGCTAAAATTAAAAAAAAACTGATAGATACAGTACAAAGACAATTATGTCCGGTTTTACAGTCCATACTTCAGTTGTGTTTAAGATAAATCAAAAATATTGTTTTATAGTTCATGCTTAATGGGAGGCTTAAGCAGTGCGTAAGTAACAGCTGATTTTTGTTTTGAATTTTCAGTTATTTGTCAAAAGAACAATAATAAGAAATAAGAATTTATTTTTTGTGAAGAAATATGGAATCGGATTGTGATTTCCACCATTTCCAATAGGTGCTCCGACTCGCTTCATGGTTCGTTTCATCCATTTTCGATATAACTTTCCTCGCAAATTTATTTATTGTCTGTTATAATTTAAATATTTCAAACATATTTTTATGGATGACATTTGAAAACATTTTAAGGATGACATTTGTAAAACATATATATCATAATAAAATTTTATAGAAATTAAGCATTGACTGTGAAACGCAAACGACTACTCAGTCTGCAACAATGCTTAGCTGAGATTTTATTTGGGCACAACTTATGTATGGACTGTGAAACTGGGTATTAATCATGTGGACGGAAACGTAATGGTGTGGGTTTTGGCAAGGCGTTGATGTTTTTTTTGGTAAAGAACACAATTACCACCTTTGAGTACAGAGATAATTTGCAAAACGTTATGCTACCATATCCTGAAGAAAACATGCCACTGAGATGGTGTTTTCAACAAGATAACATTCTCGAAACATACATCGAGGTTGGTATCTGAGTGGTCCCAACCCGATTGAGAACTTGTGGAGTGACCTTAAGAGGAGATTGGTAGACTTTTCATTACAAAATAAGGAGCAACTGTGGCGGAAAGCAAACGAACTTTGGGACGATCCCTTATTGAAAACCTGCCAAAAATTAATTCAATCCATTCCGAATAATATTTACCGGTGGTACACGGGCAAATTCATTTATCTGGCGGTGTGTACCACCGATGGTACACAGGCAAATTCATTTATCTGGCGGTGTGTACCACCGGTGGTACTCAAATGTTTATACTTTTATAATCATACTAGCAAGAGACATACTAGAAAAACCATACTAGAAAGAAATAAAACAAAATAGGTTGGAAATTATAAATTTATATTTATTGTAGGCGTTTTCAACAGAAACAAAATTTATTTTTGCAGTACTTTCTGAAGCAAAACAAAATTTAGTTATTTAGTTATTTTCAAAAGTAAAAATACTACGAACACGCAAAAAATGTCCCGGGTAGAGCGTGTTAAAAACGTATGAAAAACCACGGAGGATATACAGGTTATTAAAAACCCATAGGACGGAATAAAGGATAACTTGAATTTTTTGTTTTTATTTAGAAAAAAATTATTTTGACCAATGCTATCTTTTGTGAAAAAAATCAAATAAGTTTAATAAAGTAAAACAAAGATATAACTAAAAGTAAAAACTTATTATTATTATTTATTATTTTTTCCACAAGTGTAGCTGTCGGAATTCGATGATTGAATGGAAAACTTTTTCATTTGAAAATATATCTTCACGAAATTGAGCATAGATTAATTGCCAAAGCGTCGGTATAATCTCTAAAGAAATTGTTCAGGACTTACCATTATGGCATATACATAGCTGATATACAAACTGATCGATCAAAATCAATTTCTTGTATGGAATCTTTTGTATGTATTTTGTAATTTGTTTTATTCTTGTTATTTCTCTCAATGATTAAACGATTTGGATCCAGATTTTTATTTAAGTGATTTTGCGTTTTTCCCTTGTCTATTTATTTTTAACTAAGACCTATTGTAAGGATCTTTTCCTGATTGACCTGCGACAAAATAATGTCATCCTTAATCATGGTAAGAATTTGGTAAAAAATTTAATTTGAACTTTTTCTAGTATCCAATTTCAGAAAAAAACTTTAATTTCAAAACTATAAATAATTACGTGCTTGAAAAAACTATTTTTTTTTATAAATACATAGCAACGGGGACCAGTTCATATGACTTATTTTTTTTTGCTCTAATGTTCAATTTAGTAGCAAACATTCTATAATATGTATATTTACGTGCTTTTTAGTGACAAAACATGTTGGAAATGGATACAGCAATTAGAGATGAGGATTCCAATCACAATATGGCAACATCAGCATCCAATAACAGTTCTGCTGTATCCACGATTTTACAGATGTGTCAATCAAGCTGCACTGATTACGTGGGGGTTCTGCCTCCACCTCACATCGACATGGTAAGCGTGAATAGCGTTGAACTAAATGCTCAAACATCTTTAAGTGATGATTCTGGCGTGCCACTTACGACTAACAGTTCAATATCTAGTGGAGACTCATATAGAATGGGATTATGTAAACATGACATTGATGTACGTTTTATTTGAAAATACACGTTTTCCTATCCATATATGTATATATATAATTTGCATTTATATATATGTTATTTATTTTAATGATTAATATTTACCATACTTATTTTAATTACTCTTTCAGATTGTGGAAAGTGATGGTGAAGTCTCTCAGTTTGATTCTCTAGATAATTGTTCAGAGGCTGGCATGAGTGCGGAAAATTTTAATACATTAAAAAAAGGACCTTTAGCACCAATAGATCCTCCACTAGAGTTTCAGGACTCACCAAATATAACAATTGGCCGATGCATTATGCAAAAACTACGACGATTATCTTCTTCACACTCTTCTTTGGAACATTCAAAAGATTCTGAACATAATGAAAATAGTATTAACGGGGACAGAATTTTTTGTAAAGACTCCGACGTAGAAGCCTCACCCCAATATTTTGCGAAGTCGCACAAAGAAGTTTACCTCATAAAGAAACCAATATACTCAAGTGATTCCATTCTAAGTAATAAAGTAGAAAATGTGTATGACGAGCCAAGCAACCTGATATGTAATTTCGCTTTTAATAATGCTGAAAATTTTGAGTTAAATACGTCTTCAAATGCACTGTTATTACCACAAACTTCACATCCCCCGGAGAGAGTAAAAAGAGACATTTGTCCATATTATCAAGATCATTCTATGTATTTTAAGGCAATACCGTCAGATCAAGATAGTGTTATAAGTGCTGTTAAGAAGTTTAATACATTTGGGCTCTCAGAAATCCATGATTATGATCTCTATTATGGAATTAGGCGAAACACCTTTCAAGGTGAAAACGGTTTACAAAAAAAAGTTTTGTACAGTCCTCGTAAAGTAACGAATTATTGTCATAACCATCATATATATACAGGTAAGTTAATAAAACATAATATAACAATATTTAACTCTATATCTATCTATTGGATTCGGTTAAGGGGTTAGGGGTAGTCAGAGGCACGAAAAAATGAGAGTTTTCAGAATTTTTTTTTGCTATTAAATCGTGTTATTTTACAAAAGTAGTAATATGGCATTATTATACAATGTGTTGCCCTGAAGTCACGAAAATTAAAAAAAAAAAAATTATTTCCAAAGATATAGTGTTTGTGTTGACCCTGTTCCAAAAAAAGGTACTTGCGGTGACAAGCATAAGTCCTTGGAGATTCATCTAAAATCAATCGGACAAAAAAAATTAATTTTATAAATAGATAAACTCGGGCCTGATCGAAGGATTTTCTTTTTTTTCAAAAATTAACAAAATGGCGGCCTCAGGAAATTTTTAAATTTTTGCGAAAAAATAAACAGTTAATTAACAGTCTTAAAAAATCGAAATTTTCGAAAAAATTAAAATCCTTGGATCAGGCCCGAGATTATTATGTATCTAAAAGCTGTATAAATTTCATTAAAATCTACTGAGCGGTTTTCGAGTTACAGTTGTCACCGATTCAAAAAACATAGTTTTGAGAAAAACATAGTTTTGAGAAAAACGCGTTTAAAGTTTCACACTAGCGCTTTGAAGTGCCAGAGCTCTCTTTGTTATTTGTCGAATGACTCAAAAACTAATTATCGGATCAACATGAAATTTTCAGGGAATATTTTGAAGAAATTACACTTAACGAAAATGCAAAAAAAAATTAATTTTTGGAAAATTCTAACTACCCCTAACCCCTTAACCGAATCCAATAGATAGATATAGAGTTAAATATTGTTGTGCAAATTAACACCACAATGTCCGAAATAATTTTTCAAATCGGGGGAATATAGGTTATAGTTCTCATATAGACTGGGCATGGATAATTAACCAAGGTAACGGTACAATTTCCGAACATATTGTTCAGATCAGACCACTATATCATAGTGCTGCCATTGATTGATTATTATACGAGGAGTGCAACGCGACCTTAGGTCTATTGTGTGTATAATAGGGTGCTTCAAAAAAATTTTTGAACTCTTACCCCCTCAAATGTTAGTGATTGACAAACAAAATATCCTCCCTCATGCCAGGAGCTGTAGCTTAACTCTAAGGGGTCGCTATTTTTTATTTAGGTTCCCATCCATTTTACTTACATCTGCAGACTGCTGGTTAGTCGATTAGCAGGTGTTCTGGTGTTTCAGGCTCCCTGTCGCAGAACCGCCAATTTACGCAAGAAGCTAGGCCCATGTTGTATAAATGTTTCTTCAGCTTGCAGTGGCCAGTGTAATGCGACGTCGAGCCGAGTTAGTTTTGGGAAAGCGAGACAGTTGTAATAAATTACAAAAATCAACATCGCTTTATTTCGGTATAAAAAACGAAAAAAGTAATCTCTTGGATTCTGTCTAATTCTATTAATCTTTTTTGAAAGAAACCAATCAATGTCATCTGATAATAGCTACAATAATAGGTAATTATAGTTATTTAGTTAATTTTCCAACAAATCTCCATTATTTTAGCTCCTTTTCTCCATGTAATATTTGATAGACATAATCATCCATAGTAATGAAAAATTTACTATATGAATTGTTTGTTTCAGGCATAAATTAATTAAAAGATGTAGTCAACTGGATGATATCTCCCGTTTCATAACCTCTGAAATATTACAAAAGAAATATTAGAAAAAATCGTACTTTACTTACCTTTCATATTCTGTTAAAAATTTTTCTTTGAAATGTACCGTACTTTTTATTGTGTATATCATTATAGCCGAAAATTAATAATACCATTGATTTTTAATTAAAAAAGGAACACTGGATCTTAAAAATAATATTTACAACAGAGAAGAAATGAGGAGTAAATATGTTAGTAAAAAGTTGTTTTATATTTAAAATAATTAGTTTAATTTTGTATTTCAGGTCCAAATGGGTGCACCAATCGACCTAATTCTCGCAATTCTTTGAACAGTCGTCTTTCGAGTTCACATAATTCATTAAGCACTTCATCGGCAAATAAACCAGACGATTCGATATTCATTACTCAAGCAATGTCCCACGATGCATTACTTACTCGGGAAATATCTGATTTTTATAACGTGCCCATAGATTCAGATATATACGCTCTACCAATAGATATGATAAAAACGGATAAAAATAACAGCATAGTTGAGTACAAAGAAGATAAGCTTACGGATTATAGAAAAATAAATAATTTAATATTCTCTGAAGAAGACTATTATAAGCATTCTAAACTAAGTCGTAAAAATAATAGAAACAAACGGAAAAAACGAAACAGTGATACTTACGAAAATGATATAAAATATGATAATTATAAGTTCACTTCAAATGCTTTCAAATTAAAAAATAGAAAGCCAGCTTTTTTGAATGAAACTGAGGATTATGGCACGCATAGATTTTCTAATACTCAATTAGATTTGAATCCACCTCAAGAACGACTCCATATGACTTTGAGCGAAGTAAAAAAATATTATCAAACTATTTATACCAGAACAAAAAACCGGACAAGTATTAATAACGAACCTGATAAAAATGCTTTCAAAAAACAGTCCGAATGCACGAAAGGTAATGATTCATCCCCACGTTCCAGGCCTAATCTTTGCTCTATCGGAGAAAATGTTTCTACAGAATGTAAAGTAACCACCAGAACTTTCAAAAGCTATAACGAAAATAATGATAAAATCAATAACAACAATATAAATAACATCGTGTTGGCCAATAATTATAGTATTACTGAAAACCAAATGATAAAAGTTGAGGAAGTGGATTTATCTTCTCATGTCATACGAAGCGAGAAGAAAACACAATTTTCACTAAATTTAAAACAAAAGTTTTGTAATATATTTCGAATTCGACGAACACAACCACAATGTCAAACGAACCCGCCCGGTATTGAAGAAAATAACAGTAATCGCGAACGAAGAAGCACTGCAGAAAAACACAAAAAATTTCAGTCTAGAGCATTGCCCCCATTACCCAAGAAGAGTAAGTATATAAATTTATATCTTTTAATGTTAGCCTACTTTTAAAACGTCTCTTCTCAAAAAATTTACCAACCACCAACAAAGTTATAGAATTGAATTTATACAAGAGAGTATGTGAATACCTTACTAATGTAGTACAATTACTACCGCTAAATGCTACCAAGTTTGGTTTTAAACATTTTAGACCAATGACAATTTTTTTTATTAATTTATTTAAAATTATCAATATGACATTAAAACAATTAGTTGAACTCCAGTGAGAACAGCAAATACTAATTACTCTAAATTTAAAATATAAATTATGCCCGTCCATTGGCCATATAATAGGCACACACATTAGACTAATTAAGTTTTACCTCCGAGTTAGTATGAGCGAGATGTAATGGAAGAGGTGTCAAATACATATCTAAGTTACAGTGAAAATAAGCGAAAACTTGGCTACAACCGCTCCATATAACATAATTTTAAATTTCATTTGAGAGCGTGTTTTTCTAGCAACGGTGCGACTTTGTGCTTAGAATGAATAAAGTTGGGTGAAAACTTGCCCTAGACCACATATAACTAACAAGACTTATGTATATACCTGCAGGTATTACCCTGGACTTAAGTCTTGCAATTTGCAAGAGTATGAACGTTCGGTTATGCCCGAATTTAGTCCTTCACTACTTGTTTTCTATTTTTTTTTAATAATTTATTTCCGAACCACCAGAAAATAGTAAAATTTAAATTAAGTCATCAGGTTAGCATATATTCTTTTTCAGTATTTTTAAAAATTTTAAAGCAAGAAAATATTTCTAAACTTATGTATTAATTAATTTTAACATTTGTATATTTTATTTTCATAGTGAGTCGTCGAGTTCTCCTTTGTTAGGGATGATCTCAAAGCTCCGATCAGGTAGCGATTCGTAAATTTTGTAATATGATATAACGAAATTGATTACCATTTCTAATACCTTCAACAAACTCCGACTCGAAAACTTTGCTATCCCACCATCCCCACACCGTTTGTTTTACAGTAGGTAGAAAAAGTAAGTTATCAAAGTGAAATATCAATCAGCGAAGTGAATAAAATTTAAAAGTTTACATTTTTTCAAATGAAATATTTTTTTCTTATTGAGATCATATTTCAAAATATCTACTTAAAGTAATTTTAAAACAAAAGAGAAGTTTATTGCTTTTAAAAAAGGAAAACGTACACACATACAGTAAATTGCATGTAGAAAAAATAAGTTATCGAATTGTTTAATATACACAATGGTTATAATTTCGTCTTGATAGTTAACCCAATCGTTGTTGCATGGAGTTGGCAAGCTTCAAACACTAATTTTGAGGAAAATTATTCCAAATGTTACATATGCAAATGCAAGTCGGGGCTTTGAGGAGGCCATTTCAATACACTCATATTTTCATTTTGTAAATGTTCTGTGATGACTTTTGCAGTATGAATGGGCGCGTTGTCCTGTTGAAGAGGTATATCCGGTCCAATTAGTAGGTGACCCTCGGGGATGGCGTGCTTCTCTAAAATATTTAAATAAACTGCTGCAGTAACTTTTCCTTCCAGGACTACAATATTGCTAGGAGCATTCGCAGATAAGCATTTTTCCAACGACTTAACTGTGGGCAGAGTGCACTTGTATAATAGTTCTTGTCCGGGTGAGCGTCAAACGTAAATCATACCGTGGGAATAACGAAGACAAATCATCTCCCGTTGTTATTATTGGGCGACTCTCTTCTTCCTTATGACTCGATTTTCTTTGTTGTAGCCGGCAATAACTTTCCGTATTGTAACCTGACTTTTATTAAATTTATCAGCAATATAACGCTGCGTGTGACAATATTTTTGCAAATTAATTATGGATGAACACTCCTCATTCGTTAATTGTTTAAAATTCACCATTTTCAGAATTTTTATTTAATTCACCGTAAAAAAACGTGTTAATATTTCAAAAAATAAAACTAAAAACAGGAAACTTTAGTTACCAATTCAATTTGAAAATTTATAAAATAAAGAATTCTTACACCTTTAATGCTTGTTTGTAATTTATTTTCTAGTTATAATATGAAAAGCACTAATTACTGCCCTTGATAACTTACTTTTTTCACGCGTTGTCACTGAGCATTTCAATAGAAGGCCACAAAAATTTCTTACCAGATAAGCGGTTACCACTAAAATCATCAATTGCGGTACTTTGATAACGTTACTTTCCGAACATATACAAAAAAAATTATATTCAATTAAGCGAAAAAGTATAGAGCGTTTAAAAAAGCGCTGATTGTTTTCATAACTTATTTTTTCTACATACTGTATACTGATGTCCGGTATAATCATAGTTTGTGCTTTAATCCCAGACCTAAACACGCGGACAGTGCTTTATCTTATCGGGAAAAGCTTCAAACAAATTTTAAAAAGGAGTAAAAATTGCAAAATATAACACCGGCCGACAAATGAAAATTTTTTGAACGTTGTTTGTATTTAAGCCACAAATATCACCAATTTTTACTATTTTACACACGAAAACACCTACATATTTGCCCTATCACATCAAATTTT
Organism: Bactrocera neohumeralis; assembly: GCF_024586455.1. Taxonomy (NCBI): domain Eukaryota; kingdom Metazoa; phylum Arthropoda; class Insecta; order Diptera; family Tephritidae; genus Bactrocera; species Bactrocera neohumeralis. Next base: position 60,038,894 of record NC_065922.1, read on the forward strand.
TTTAAAAGAAGAAAAAAACATTTTTTTCAAAATGTAAAGAAAAAATCAATAATCATATTATAAAAACATATATTTGAACATTTATAAAGAAAACATTGAATATAAACAATGCTACAGGACTATTTGGAGTGACGTCTTTTACGTTTCGCGACAAAATTACGTCTGGGTGTAGTTTTTTTGTGAGTATCTTCAGTAATATCACGTGTCTGTGGCCAGCAGTAATCAGCCAACATATTCACATTCCATCGACCTTGGTACCTTGTCTCCATAGTTTTTATGTCCTGGGAGAAAGGTTCCACTCCCTGCTCTTCACTGTAATCAGCAATATTATCTGGAAAAAAGTCCACGTGTGAATCTAGAAAGAGGAGTTTTATGCTCATATTTGCAACCTTACTTTTATAGTCGGGGTGTTTATTATTTCCTAGAAAATTGTTGACAACATCTTTGAACGCCAGCTAAGCTTCTAAATTCAGTGTTATTCATTGTAGCATCAAATTTTTCATCAGCCATCAAAGATTTGATTTGCGGTCCATCGAACACTCCTTCTTTAATGTTTGCATTATATAATCTTGGAAATTTTTTACACAGGTATTCATAACTAGCATTGTTTTTATCTAATGCGGAGGAAGTAAAATTTTTTCAGGACTAATTCAATTTTTTCGTATAACGTTTTTTGTCCCTACTTTGAGATTTTTACAAGGATCCCATTGTTTTTGTACGTAGTGCTTGTCTCGTGCTCAACTGTCCCACTCGCACAAGAAGCATGAACATTTTGTATATCCTGGCTGCTGGCCTAATATCACAGTTATAATTTTTAGATCTCCACAAAGCTGCCAACCGTGCTTTTCATATCCAATTTTATCTAACAATGTTTCTAAATTTTCATAAGTCTCTTTCAAATGAACAGAATGAGCGACTGGAACAGAAGCACACTGATTAGTGTTGTGTAAAAGAACACCTTTTAGACTCCGCTTCGAAGAGTCTATAAAAAGTCTCCAATCTCCAGAATTATATTTTACTCCTAACTTTTCAATAAGATCGAGGATATTCTTACAATAAACTAATGATTTTTCCTGACTAAAAAGAGGTACAAATTCTGCTTCACGTTTTCTATACCATGCAAAATATGTATTTGGAGCTAACAGATGTTTTGTATGAAGTCTAGATCCAAGAAGTTGAGCAGATTCTTTAGAAAGATTTAGATCTCTAACTAAATCATTTAATTCACCTTGAGTAAATTTCAGTGGTTGATTTAAAATTGGTTCATAAACTTCCGTCGACCCTTGACGCTGTAAATTTGGTTCTGATGATGTTGAACTAAGATCAGATATTGAGCTTGGAAGGGGCACTGGCACGTCTGGACTATGTGGAACCGGCCGTGTAACTGAAGATACATTTGCGTAGACAATTTTATTATTATATTTAGCATTAAAACCTTTCACATTTGTACAGTAAAAATAACAATCATCAATATGATTTGTCTGCTCTCTCATATCATAGGTCTACCGAAAGGTAGAGATTGTCTTTTGCGGTATGTCCACTGTCGTAATTGTTCAACACAAGTAGTACAAACTACCTGCGGAGTCCGCGCTTTTAGTTGTACTTTGAAGCCAAAATAAGCATTATACGAATTTTCTACAAATTCAGTGATTTTCTGTTTTTGCTTTAAAGTCATAAAGTTTCCAAAAATATAACAAAACGTATCCGCATTATTATGACACTTTCTTGAAGACATTCTGTTGTTTTAACAGTTTTTCAACAACAAATCTTGTATAAAATTTGTTGAACACTAAAAGTAATAAATAAACACTAATTTCAGTAAGAAGTTTATAAACAAAGTAAATGTAAAGGTTTATTTGCATGTAATCTGTTTCGAATGGGTGTATTTCCTCACGAGAGGTCGTACAATTCGAGAAAAGAGCGCCAAAATCTAAAATTTAATTTATTTTAATCAAAAAATTTGAAAAAACCAATGTCTTAACTTTTTTAAAAACCTGATGGGATATGATAAAATGAGGTATAATTTCGTGATCAGCACTACCAAATTAGTGGAAAAAAAATCAGAACTTAAACAAGGAAAATGATGTCAGCCGGTGTAATTGTATTTCTTAACCCAAAGTGGTGGTTAATTAGTTAGCAGCCTTTTAATAGCAGATACGTTTCTTTAACATCAGTATTTTTCCGGAGATGGGAAAAGTAGAACACTTAGGCAATATAAAAGTTTGATGTCAATACGTGTTCAAATTAAATGCTAATCAAATTTCTTTTTAAAAAACTCCTGACTCGAAACTAAAAAGTTAAACATGTTTTTATTTGATTTCATATAATATAAAGGCCCAAAAACCATTTACAATCAATATGTATAAATAAACCTATTTCTTATTAAATTTCATTTGGTAACATTTTTTTATGTCCCATAGTGGTAATATTTGTTTAACACAACCTCTTTGAGATTAAGAAACTGGTGGTTTATATATCACAAGACTGTGTGGAAAACAGGGTTTGTCCGGAAAGTAATAGGACTGATTTTCTTTCGTCGCGATTGTACTTCAGAGCGTGCGCGCACCGACTGGATTCGGTGGAGGACATACTTAAATAACGAACGAACAGCTGGTCAGTTGTCTCCGAGCACCTGGAAAGTCAGGACAAACATTTTCCCGCGACGTATTTCTGTGAGTGGTGCAAATCATTAGAGCAGAGGTACGCGATTAAATTCTGTGTGAAACTCGGTAAATCTGCGACAAAGACGTTTGATATGATCAAGCAGGCTTACCCAGATGTTTCTTTAGCAAGAAGTGGTGTGTTTCGGTAGAACCAGGCCTTTTTAGAGGGCCGGGAAGAGGTTGATGATGAAGACCGTGCTGGAAGACCTGCGACTTCGACTACACCGATAATGTGACTCGTGTGCGAAATGTTTTGAACTCAGACCTCCGACCAAGTATTCGTTTAATAGCCCAGATCTTAAATTTATCAAAATCTGTGGCTCATGACATTGCGACGGAGCACTTGAACATGCGCAAGATGTGCGCGTGATGATACCAAAAGTGCCCACTGACGACCAGAAATTGCGGCGAGTGGAAGTGTGCTAAGAAAATTTGAAATGTGTGAAAGTGACCCCCAATATTTTAATAACGTAATCACAGCCGCCTTATAGCCCAGATGTTGCTTCCGAACTTTTTTTTTTTGCTTCCTTACCTGAAAGGCAAGCATTTTGAGACGACAGAGGGGATCCAATGCCTTCCGTGACGCCTTCAATGCTTGGAAATCGTGCTGGCAGCGCTGCATCGACGCAGAAGGAGCCTATTTTGAAATTTTTTTTTTGAAGAATTGTAACGATGGGTTCAATAAATTTTTTTAAATCGACTCAGTCCTACTACTTTCCGGACAAGGTCTTAATTATTAATGTGCTTTTATTGTCACTGCTATCTATCTAACTATCAGACGGATGTATTGTATGCATTACGAAAAATGTCAATAGTTTACTCAAGGCTATGCACTACTGTAGGGAAATAGTAAGAATTTCGAATTAAAACCCATTTGTTGAAATATTTTTTTTTTGACTGTCAGTGACATCTGTGCCTAATGTCACCTCAAAATAATCTGAAGTACATAAAGTGAATTCGTCGATTTCTATGATGAGTGAAATTATTCCCTTAATTTTTGTTTGTGAAATCAAACTTCTGGTGCCAAAAGTTCAGCATGTTGAAAAAGGACTTCGGTGTTTGTCGCGAGTAAATGTTTTTGATTGGTACAAATTATTCATAAAGGACTGAGAACGCGTTTACGACGAATCTCGTCAAGGACGGGCTTCAACATCAACTGATGTCAGTAAACTAAAGGTATTGGTGTTTGAGAATTGACCACTAACAGCCACAGGTCTTATTGGCATCGTCGGAATATCGGAAGGATCAGTCAAAACCATTTTGAAATATCAATTATTTGGGCTTAAGAAAAGGGAAATCACGATTGGTTCCAAAATAACTATTTTTTTTTTCGAAAACCATCGACGCGTTAACGTCTGTGGAACAATGCTTTTCGACTACCAAGATGTCATGAAACGTATTATTGCTGGTGCTTGGGCTTGGATATATGCCCACGACTCGGGAACAGACGATCAATCCGCCGAATATCGTGGCAAACGTGAGCCGAAGCCGAAAAACCACGTCAAAGCAGAACAAAAATCAAGGTTATGTTGACAGTTTTCTTCAATTATCGAGATGTGGTGCACTCCGAACTCCACATTAAAATTGGGTTGACTGCACGTTGCGACTTAAAGAAAACATCAAAAGGTGCTTTCGCTGCTTTGGACTAAGGCAAAGGGACCAACAGGAGAGGTAAAAGTACTTGCATAAAATGTGGCCATCCAGGTCACAAATGAAAAGGGTGCACAAAGCCCCATCAGGGGCGGATACAAGCATGGTTTGAGGAAACAGTTATTACACACGCACATCTTCTTCTTTACTGGCGTAGACACCGCTTACGCGATTATAGCCGAGTTAACAACAGCGCGCCATTCGTTTATTCTTTTTGCTACGTGGCACCAATTGGATATTCCAAGCGAAGCCAGGTCCTTTCCACTTGGTCCTTCCAATGTAGAGGAGGTCTTCCTCTTCCTCTGCCTCCCCAGGCGGGTACTGCGTCGAATATTTTCAGAGCTGGATTGTTTTCGTCCATTCGGACAACATGACCTAGCCAACGTAGCCTCTGCGTTTTTCCCTTGTTTTATAACTGAGTGGGGGTTTATAAACTCTATAGTCCCCTCTGGTTTGATGTCGACTTCAGTTGCATTTTCTTAAAGGGTGGTCTTAAGTGCCTTGCAAAACCTGGCTTTTATAGGATGACCCTTTCCCAGATCGGGTTCTCTATAATCTTAACCTCTGCTTCTTTTAGATTTACCTTGCTTCGGATATTCCTAAGGTCCTCGCCGTGGTAATTGCCTACTGCTGGCTGTTCAGCCGCTCTTTACACTCCTGCAACAGTAGCGATTTGACCTCGTTGGCAGAGATCGTTTTAAGTGCCGCTTGACTGCCACTAAGTTATGGCTATACGTTCCTTGCGATAGTTGCGTTGAATGTTTATCTTTGAGCACCGACTTATGGTAAAGAAATATGCTCGGAAAACTTCCCATATTTGTGCCGTCGGATACCACTTGATTGTAGTACCCCTAAGCAGTAGATCGGGAGTGGAATTATTCCATTCAGCCTTACTGCTAGGGATAACCTTTAAATTCTTAGTGAAGTTTACTATTTTGGTAATACTGTCCCTTGAGAGAAGAGCAAAGGGTATTTCTTGTTCTTCATACGCTGGAAAGAGATTACCTTACCTCTGCCAAATTCTTCTGCTTTTTTTGAAGGAGTGTGCGTTTGGCTACCAGACCAGACTAGGGGAAGCAGTATGAGTTCAGGCATGGCTTCAAGTGCTGCCGCGGGTACGCGCGAATGTCCCCCGTCATGCAGATGTATGCAAGTCATTACAGCTACCGAGAGTTTAAGTCCTACCGAAGTCTGCCATGCTTTCTAGGTCTAAGCCACCGTTCCATACGTGATAATCGGTGGCACGATCATGGAGACCACGCGGGGTTTGACACAAGTCCTTATGGGAGCTTATGTTCAAAGCAAGGTTCGGGTACGAATCGTGGACTGCGTATTACTATATCTGTCTTTAGTAAAAATTTAATTCAATTTGTTTTCAAATACTTCTATTAAGACATTTACCTTCTTTACAAAGTCTTTTTATTAGTCCTAATTTTTTCTGAAAACATGTTGCTCCATGTCCCCTCATACATGGAATTCAAGTCAATCAAGAGAGCAGTCCTTTCTTTGGTCAATATAATAGTTTCTAAACAAACAGTTTGAGGATTAGATCTTACGTCTGGAAACGTTTCTAACTAAAAACGTCCATTATAAATTCATCAATTCACGAAATATTTTTTTGACTTTGATAATTTTATGCGGTTATTCACACCCAACACCCTTTGTTTCCAGTGTCAAATAAATAAACTTAATAAATTCTTGTGCGCGGCTTTCTTTTTATTCTTATAATTTGATTTAACTCGTCCTTAACGTTTTAACTAATTCAATTAATTTTTGGCCTTTTATTCGTATGTTTTCAGTGTTTTTCTTTAAATTTTCGGCAACTGACTCCACTTACGTGAAATAAGAATTATCTTTTGTATAAATGCATGTTGTGTTTACAATATTTACGGATTTTAGTAAAGTCTTAGATCTTTCGGCGTTTGGCTTAGAACGATTCAATATATTTTACCTTTATTTAACTAAATTTTTCGCGTTAAATAATTATATTTGAGTTATCGTAATATGTAGAATGGTACTTTTCAAGCCCAAGATATATGATAATTTTCCAACATCTTACAGTTAATGACAACACTGTTTTTTTATAAACAATCAACACAAATTTTGCTCGTAAATAGCATTTCGGTTACTTCAATCAAATCTGGATTAATACTGATTATCTATACCGTTATGTTAATAGGAAAGCACGCATCGCAATTAATATGAACAAAACTGTATGTATTCATTATTGAGGCTTATAAGTAACGTGCAATGCTTTAAAGTTCATTTACGGGAATATCCCTGTTTCTGGGACTTGTATATTTCTATTTTTCCTTTCGTTTCATTTTTTCAGCTGAGTCTTATATAGAGCAAAGCAAAGGAAACTCCACAAAAAAAGAGGAAGCAAGGTCTCTTCAATTCACTTCTAGCATTGAGAAAGTTAAGGATGTAAGATGTAAAAATATTCACTAGTTTTTTAATGAATGTATTATTTTCACTAATTTTTACAAAAAGTATGGATGGTACTGGGGTCCATTATCAAGTGAGGCCGCGGAGAAAGTCCTTTCAACAGAATCAGATGGAAGCTTTATTGTACGTGACAGTTCTGACGATCATTACATTTTTTCCCTAAGTTTTAAACTAAATAATAGTGTTCGTCATGTTCGAATAGAACAGGATCAAGGTAATTGCTTGCATTAAAATGAAAAAAGTGTAACATTTCTTATTCTTATTCAGTAGTATTTATGGCAATTTTTAATTCATTTTTTTTTTTTTCAAAGTTACTTAAACTAAAAATTGACCAAAGGGAAGGTAAAGCAAATAAATAAAGGAACTTTCTTTTTTTTAATTATTTCTTTTTTCGAGTAAGTTCACTTTCAAATAACTTAACATGCAATGAAATTGTTTTACTATTTCTGCCAAATTTAAAATTTACTAATTTTGTACTTGATTAACGTTCACTACAATCATTCCAATAAAATAACCACGTTTTATATGATATAATATAACAATTCGACTGCTTTTAATGTGCTCTACTTTTTCCATATTTTTTAGGGACGTTTTCATTCGGTTCATATGCAAAATTCAAATCACAGACTATCACAGAATTCATCGAAAAGGCAGTCGAGCATTCAAGAAGTGGAAGGTTAGAATTCATTGCTCAAAAATTAAAATTAATGTTAATAATTAATATGGTAATGTTCTATTTTAGGTATCTATTTTTCCTTCATAGAAGACCAGAGCATGGCCCAATGAGAGTGCAGCTAACAAACCCAGTTTCAAGATTTAAGCACGTCCAAAGTTTGCAGCATATGTGCAGGTAAGTTACATAATCTCATTGTTTTAACAAGGATAAAAAAATCTTGGCTCTGTTTTAAATTTCAGATTTGTGATCTTAAAAACTGTTATACGTAAAGATTTGATACAAACGTTGCCGTTACCGAGAAGGCTTTTAGACTATCTTAATTATAGGCATTGTTTCTCTGAACAAATTGAAATAGACAGTTCACACGTTCAGGTAAATATTTAATAGCAGGCAATGAAGATCCAAATGCCTCAAACCCTAGCAAGAATATTAGGAAGACCGTGAAACAAGTATAGAAAACTCTTCAAACAAACGTCGTCAGAGTTTATTAATATTTGTGAAAGAACTTAAATAAAATAAAAGAATAATATTAAAAATAAATATAATAATATTTGAAACGTCAACTACATCTTGTTAATTTGTTTCGGTCAAGCTTAGCCTAAACAAACAAAAAATAGTTATCAGGGGTGTTGTGGAATCCAAGACAGAATTGCTTAGCTGTCAGAATTGCAAACCAATTCTGATTTTCATTGGTGTCACAGAATCTGATTGGATTTCCGTCTTTTCGAACACATGCAAAACCAATATTCGAATCAGCTGTGTACTAATGTGACAAAACATGCAAATGAATACATTTGGTAGCAATCCTATTAAAGTTTTTAATGAGTTCTGAATTAAGGAAAGAGTTTAAGAGATAACATTTATCGAATGAATAAGGACGCATTTGGGTGTTAAATTACATTTATTACGTTTTGTAAATTTCATATCTTTAAATATCCGGATTTTTTTTCCAAAAACTCAATAATAAAGACATTTCGTGTTTTATACTTATGTTTCCCCTATAGAAATAAAGATAAATTAATTCGAAATAATAAAATGACTTGATTTCTTAGCTTACATTTCAAGTCTGTGAGCGACTATCTTCTTGCTTTGTTTTTGATAGCAAAACCGATAAAAATGGTTTCCGTGACACCGAAATCCGATACAAATTCTGTTTCGAATATCAAACCAATGATATCTGAATTCATGACACCTACTACGTTTTTTGATCGGTTTCATTTCTGATTCCGACAACTATCAGATTCCACAACACCCCTGAATATAAGTAATAATTTCGTTATTTCTAATACACCAATTCTTTTCTAATTTGTCTATTAACAGATGCCCGAGTAGAAAATGGACGGCTAATTGGAAATACATAAATAGAAAGTATGACATACATATTATGAACGCAAAAATAGCGTTTAGAAATGTAATAGAATTTCGGCGGTATATATATTTAATTTATTGTTGTAACTTTTTGTAAAAACATATTCTATAATATCTCTATAAATATGGGATAACTGAACCAGACTGCCTCTGAATTTAATTTCTTTCCCTTGAAGTACGATATGTATATACACTTTTATTTATTGCAAGAACTTTAAATATAAAAGTAATTTTTGTTAAATATTAAGTTGTTATGCCATACTTGGTGAAGTACAAGTATTTCAATATATTATGTTAAATTTTACAGAGTTTTTTTTTTTTTAAATCGCTGTCACTAGAAATGCTAACAAGAAATAGTTTAAAATGCACTAGGTAGATGTTTTGTGCGTTGCTGTCGTATACCTTAAATTATATTGTAGTGAACTATTCAATATAATAAAAAATTTATTTCCGAATGAAGACGAAAACGCTATGGCAGTAAATTTTAAAAAGATGGATAAATATTTTCATAGAGGAACAAACATAGATTTCACAAATTTAACACTTAATGGACCATTTTGGTTTTGAGACGAATGGTAACCCCTTCTAAAGGATATCGTAGACAATGGCAGTTTACGTGATAACAGGAGAAGTGTCTTTAAATTTGTCATTCTTGTTGTTGTTTCAACGGTTTCTCAATCCCCGTTAGGATGGTAAGGGTTATCTGTGTTGTCGTCGACGTCATCTAACGGGAGGCCCAGGAAAAGTGCTTTTTCGACGGGGTCGGACCAAAGGGAAAAGGGTGTTGGATGAGTAGGGTTGGTAGGGTCAGGTGGTCAGTGTCATGCGGAGACTCGTTGCATGCTGGACATACATTGGGTATGTATGGGTCTATTCTGGATAAGTAGGAGTTTAACCTGCTACAATATCCTGAACGAAGTTGCGTTAGGGTCACTCCCGTTTCTCGCGGCAACTCGAACTCTTCGTCTACGATGGGTGGTGGTTTGACTCCAAGAACGCCATTCACGGGAAGGGAGTCGATGATGGTGTTGATGGCTCCATTGTGAATGGCGGTCAGTCGCGTCCGAAGTCCGGTTGGCGTACGACGTCGTCAAGGAAAGACCTCTTGATGCTCCTAGAAGGCGGTTCCGCTCCAAGCAGGTGGCTGCAAGGGTGAATTCGACGAAAACATCCCAGCAGGAACTGCTTAGAGAGGAGTTGCCTTGTATGTTGCCAACAACGTTTCTTTGTCTTTTTCTCATGTGCTGCCGGCTAGCGACTTGAGGATTTTGTTGCGGCTCTGTACCTTGGCAATAATCGCGGTCGTATGGGGAGTGAAGGAGCATAGACTATCAAAGGTTACACCTAAAATCTTAGGGTTATTGACAGTTGGAATTTTGACACCATCGACTGCAATATTAAGTTCAAGTCTATACTCCATCGTCCAGTTCGTAAAAATGGTCGCTGTGGATTTGGTGGGGGCAAAAGTGAGGTTCCGTGTAGTGAGGAAACGAGAAAGGTCGGAGAGGTAGTTGTTTACTTTCGAACACATGCCATCGATTCCATTGCCCGACGTCAATATCGTGCAATCATCTGCGTTCGAGGTTATGAAACGCCCTCTGGTGGCTGTGGGAGTTTCGAGATGTAGAAGTTAAATAGTAACGGGAAGAACTGCGTAATACTCGTAGTACGGATTATTGACGACCGCACAGGTAGTTCATGTTCCACCTCTTCAGTCCTGGAGGAAGCGTAGTTTTCTCAATGTCCTGCAGTAGCGTTGTGTGGTTGACTGTGTCAAAAGCTTTTGACAAGTCCAACGCTACGAGGATCGTTCTCTCACAGGTTTATGACGCTAAGTGCTGTGCACTTTTCGGTGGTGAGTGAAGGTCGGGAGTAGCAAGGCCTTCACTACTGGGGAGAGGAGAGTTATCGGACGATAGGACTCCCCTTTGTTGGCGGGGTTCCCAGGTTTCAGTAGTGGGACCACTCTCCCGACTTTCCACACATCGGGTATTTGAGGAGTGGTCAGCGACAGGTTGAGGACCTTGGTAAGATAGCTTACTCCCGTCGAGCCTAGATGCTTTAGCATAACCATGTTGATTCCATCAGGGCCAAAGGATTTAGAAGATTTCGATTTGTTGATGACATTCTGATCCTCCTCTTTGGTGAAAGTAAGTGGCACGTAGTCGTTTGGCATTTTGCGCAGCCGTCGGTTAACACATCGCTTGGTTTTATCTACCGAAGGGTGCAGTGTAAACTGCCGGCTAAAATAGCTCTCGCACTTTTTTGGGTCCGAAGAGGCATGACCATTGAATTGAACTTCAACTCGGTCGACATGTCTCTTCTGGTTAGACAAAGCCTTGACAGTAGCCCAAAGCTTACTCACACCGGTGGAGAGGTTGCAGGACTTCAGGTGCTCTATCCATTTCGTCCGCTTATGATGGTTTACCATTCGCCGAATCTCCAAATTGAGATCCCTTATTCGGGAATCCCCGGGATCGGCATGGCGCAAAGTGTCGCGCTCGTTAGCTAAAATGGCTGCTTCGACTGGGATATTGGGGCGGATTTCCGCTATTCTTCCAGCCGGGATTAAGCGAGCGGGAGCTGCTGCGATCACCTTGGGGAATCGACGTTCGCCAACGGATACGTCCGTAGGAATAGTTAGAGCGTTGAAGGTGCTCTCAGTAAATTTTGTGAAGCCGACCCAATTAGTTTTCTTAAAGTTAACGAAGGTACGGTTGTCCACAGAAACCAAATCAGGAGGTTTCTCGAACGAGATAATTATGAGCAGATGGTCTGATGCGAGAGTTAGCATAGGTCGCCAGGTTATGGTATTTATCAGACCACCACTAGCAATGGTAATATCGGGCGAGCTATTACAGGAGCCCATAACATGGGGGCTTCGTCATTCATTGTGCAGAATGTCGGATCGTCAATCTGTTCCGCCAGCTCCATCCCTCTACGATAATTTGACAGGCGGGAATGCCAAAGATCGTGGTACGCGTTAAAGTCGCCTAGTACCAGACGGGTTTCACCACGAAGTAGCGCGCCTATATTCGGATGATATCCTGTAGGGCAACATGTAACTGGGGGGATGTATAGTATATGTTAAATATTTTGAGCCTGACCGGATAACTTTACCCTGACATTCTAGGGTAGTATCCCTACGGTCGATGTCTTCATCGATTAGACGATACTGCACGGTGTTGTGCAATATGAAGGCTAGGCCACCACCATTATGTCGCTAGCGATCCTTACGTAAAACGTTGAGACCGGCACAACTCAGAAAATCTGAGTGGCTGTTGAACTTGGTTTCTTGGACCGCAGCTATCGATACGCGTTCCCGATTCATAAGTGCAACTATCTCCTCGATCTCACTCTGGAGTTCGTTGCAGTTAAATTGAAGAACGCAGGTTTGTCGCGGGTGTCCCTGGGTGATCCTGGGAGTGGCGTGTCGGTGGTGTTTGTTGCAGCTGCAGAACTCGCAGGGGCGGTTGTTGCACTGGGGTGTTGGTTAGCGGCGCCACTGTTGTGTGTTGCGTGGGCAGACTCCTGCAGCATGGGGCAACGTACGACTCACTCCACTCACGCGTGGTGCGCAGTCCGGATAACGTCGGGAAGGGACACCAGCTAGTACAGGAATTGCACTTAACTGATGCGACGTTCCGACACACGGAACAGACTGTGCGAGGAACCAGGAGTTGCTGATTGGTTCTCGCACGAGGATTGGAGCGGGATGAAGGTTGGAGGGAACATGTCAGAGTGGGAGCTATGTTGCCTGTTTGAACTCCTCAGGACTGTGGAGGTCCTCTGTTGGTCACTCGGAGTGAATGGCGATGCGAACTATGTGCAGATTGCACTGCCGTAGAGGCTAGTGTCGTAGTATTGCGTAGGCAACATGGGGCCACGTAACTCGTGGTCCACCCCTTGTGAGTCTTAACGCCTGAGCAGATCTTAAGATGGCTCCATTCATTGCATGTATTACACCTGACCGAGGTGGAGCTAGGATGGAGCCTTTTTGCGCAAGCGCACTGCTCGTTTTTTGTTTTTTTTTAATACCACAGGTTTTGTTTCATCGATGGGATAGATACCGAGAGTTGAAGATCTAGTAACCGATGCCCAGAGCATACTAAAATTATTGCGGGATCGTTTTCAGGCGGAGTTTTTCAACCGTCGAACATAAGCTTAAGCTGGGTTTGACGGAAATCACTTAGAAATTGCTTTGACTCATCTGTAACATTTAATAATGAAGTTTTCAAAGGCTCTTTTGGTTCACAAAGTAATGGAAGTGAAACTTTACCACCGGAACAGCACATTTAAGCAGTTTCATCTTTCCATTTAAAAGCATCGAAGTACTGACATTTTTTATTCATTGAGCCAATAACAATCAATGGATGTTTATGATTTTCAATTAAAGGATCATATTGAAACCCAATACCATTAAACACAGCACAATCATTACGCATGAAATTTCGGCGGCGCATGGTCTGCATGTCTGCATTATGAATTCTTCTCGCCTGCGATTTTTCTGGTGTTTCTGTCGCCCTTCTATCGGGTGATTTTTTAAGAGCTTGATAACTTTTTTTAAAAAAAAAACGCATAAAATTTGCAAAATCTCTCTTTATTTGAAATTTGGTTCATGACATTTACTTTTTGAAGATAATTTCATTTAAATGTTGACCGCGGCTGCGTCTTAGGTGGTCCATTCGGAAAGTCCAATTTTGGGCAACTTTTTCGAGCATTTCGGCCGGAATAGCCCGAATTTCTTCGGAAATGTTGTCTTCCAAAGCTGGAATAGTTGCTGGCTTATTTCTGTAGACTTTAGACTTGACGTAGCCCCACAAAAAATAGTCTAAAGGCGTTAAATCGCATGATCTTGGTGGCCAACTTACGGGTCCATTTCTTGAGATGAATTGTTCTCCGAAGTTTTCCCTCAAAATGGCCATAGAATCGCGAGCTGTGTGGCATGTAGCGCCATCTTGTTGAAACCACATGAGTCAACATTTAAATGAAATTATCTTCAAAAAGTAAATGTCATGAACCAATCTAACGTTTCAAATAAAGAACCGATGAGATTTTGCAAATTTTATGCTTTTTTTTTTTTTTTTAAAAAGTTATCAAGCTCTTAAAAAATCACCCGATAGTTGTCTGCAGAGCAGCTTGTCTTTCTAAACGAACTCGTGTCTGAAGAGGCGTTACAGCTGCTCTCGAAACTCTTTGTCGCTCTACTTGTTGTTGTCTTCTCAGCTCTGCGTGGGCCGAAGTTTCTTGATTTCGTACAACTTTTGCGGCACGAGCCAGCGATAAATTTTTGGATAGACCAGATTTCCGCTTCCGCGGCATTTTCAAAGAAAAGCAGAGTAAGAATTAACATCAACGAGTAAGATCTAAAATAATAAAGTGACAGCTAACCACAAAAATTACGGATTACCTCAAAAATTTGAATAGTTTTATACTGCATGTAACGACAGAGAAAATAACAATAAATATAGAAAAATTAGAATTTTTGTTATTTTTGACAAACAATTTTTTTTTATCTTTCTTAAAATTTTTTTAATATAAATGACCCTATGTTAGTTCTAATACCTTCAAGAGTATATGTACAAAGTTTCATGATGATCGGTTAAGTAGGTTTTGCGTGAAAGCGTAACAAACAAACTTACATTCGCATTTATAATATTAGTATGATAAAAAACATTCTACCTTTAGAATTGCATAAAACATTGGATTCTTATTTAAAAAATATATATATTTATGGTAAAAGTGGGAGATTTCATATCTGATGAACGACAGAAAAGGGCTGGTGTACCACAAGGCAGGGTTTTAGGCCCAACTCTATACGTCATATATACAGCAGATCTTCCAACAGGTAATAATGTATTAACATCAACTTTTGCGGATGACACAGTTTTAGTGAGCCGTAACAAATGCCACATATAGCATCAAGAATATTAGCCGAGCACTTAAGGCCTGTGAATGAACAAAAGTGTAAGCATGTTATGTTTTCGCTAAGACCAAAAACGTGTCCGGCAGTAAAATTGAACAATATTTTAGTACCCCAAGCGAATGAAGTAACTTATCTTGGTATTCACCTAGAAACAAGATTTACGTGGAGAAAACATATATCTAGTAAAATAACTTGCATGAAGATAAGAGCTGCAAGTTTAAATTGGCTATTAAATAAAAACTTAGCCTAGACAACAAAGTACTTTTACATAATACGGCTATAAAGCCGATTTGGATGTATGGCATTCAACTGTAGGGTACAACCTGTACAAATAATATTCATATGATACAAAGGTTCCAATCGAAAATGCTTCGAATAATTACGTGTTCGCCATGGTACATGCGTAATGAAAATATCCACAGAGACCTTGGTATTTCTATGGTAAGGAAAGAAGTAGCAGACAGCAGAATTAAATATGTACATATCTAAACTCCGAGATCACCAAAACCCTTTGGCTAATGCTTTGGTACATTCCCGCGATCAAACCCCCCTTAAAAGAAGAGATATGCCTGCGTACTAAGGAGCAACATATCACCACAACCGCTCAATCACTTGCTTGAGCTTGTCTAGTTTTTAAATAGATGCAAGTTTTTATAACTTATTGTTAGGCTTTTAAAACAAAAAGCAGATTCAATAAGTAAAAAAGACATTGAAACAAGAAAAAACAAAGGTTTAAGTCCCTGCAGCAATTTTTTATAAATATAGTGTTAGCTTACAACTGCGCTGTAGCATGAGATTCTAATGCGTGGTGGTTTAATCGTTTTGTAACCAACACTGCTGATACACCATGTGCCTTTCCATCTGGGTGGTTTGTAACCGAGAGTCTTAATCCAAATCCCGGTATAAATAAATTGTTTTTATCTGTAAGATGAGTTTCTGACAATAGCATTACAACTATATTATTTTCATCCAGAAATCTAATAAGTCCCAATATATATGAGTTAACACCGTTAGCATTCCATATACCAATGTTCAATACGCTTATTTTTTACTTAAAAAAGTTTGCATCATTTGGTTTTGAGCTTTGATTATCTCTTGAATCATATTTTGCATTGAATAAGTACATAAACTGTGTCATACAATCGTAAGATTTAAATTCAACGATTCCATTTGGTTGGTTTTGAGGCAATTGAATTTGTGCAGTGTTGCCTTGCACCACGTTTGCCTAGCTCCATTGCGTAATATTGTCTTTAAGACTTGCTGGTTTTGAAACATGGACAGGGATTTCAATATTTTCCTTAGAAGAAATATTTATCATTAGATTACGACGTGCTTGAATTCCGACAGACAATTTCTTTTTTAAATCTTTATATATACATAGTACAACGCAACCCATATAGTTGCAGTGTGATTTAAATCACTACATAGACACTGCGTAGGGTGCAATATGTTTTCGTGTGTCCATACTGTTGGCAGTTTGAGCATTGTACGGGACCATTTCTTTTGTGTTGTTCCTCAACGGTAATTCTGTAATATCTACTCTATTTTAGGTTGTAAATCGGATGTATTCCCTTTTTCTTAAGCTGGTTAGAATTTGGTATCAATTCTATTTTGAACATCGGCTGTGGGACTTTGTTAAAAATATTTACTACTGATCTAATCGTAAAACCCCATTCTTGCAGTGCTTCTTTAACATCGTAAGAGTCTACCGAAGACACATAACTTTTATAACCACTACTAGAACTTTAAGAGCTTTTCAGGTAAGTGTAGTGAATCTTTTTATTATTTGACAACGACATTCATGAAACTTTTTTCAGTGTATGTTTGAATTTCCGTTATGTGGAAATTGTTTGTGTCTGTTTTATTGTTTAAGGTTCGTATCCAGCTCTCAAGTAATTGCTCAAAAAAAAAAAAAGTACATTATTTCTTCAAGTAATTTTGACAGCTGGTTACGCATTGTGAATGATCCACACTAGAAGAGCAAGAGAGAATAAACAAGCTATGTGTATAATATGTATGTATGCATGTGTATAGTAAGATAAATATTTTCATGGCGATTTAAGGAATGTGGATGAAGATTGGTAGGTTTTATACATAATTTCAAAATGAACTATACTTCATAATAATGATTTTAACTAATTTAGGATGAATTTAACATTTACTTTGAATTTCCTTCAAGAAACAATTGTTGATTTCACGTTTCTTCGCAAAACCAGGTTTGCCATATTCGCAATTTATTAATAAATAAACAATTACGTATCATTTTGGTCGATCCCTTTTCCATCAGTGTAAATCGAAATGCTTCACGAACTGATACAGCATTGTCTCCGCAAACTTCACGAATTTCATTGGTGGCTTGCGTGGCATTCTTCTCTTTCTTGTACAAAAATTTCAAAATATAGCGAATTTCTTCATTATTTTCACTCATTTTTGAACTTTAATTTTATTTGTTAAATGAAACTTAGAATCTCACCTTTCCAACACTATACGGTATAACACAATAGGGGGATTCTCTTGCTCTTGCAAGATTGCAGATTGCAAAAATCCTATACCGAAATATACACACACTTCTGAGAAACAAAAACTTGTTAATTTTATAATTGAAGAAGCTGCTTCTAATATATTACTACATCGGGATGGTAATTGTTTGTTTCACTTTTTTAAGCTTTAAAAATTTAAAAATTTGAACTTTTTAGACGACGATAGCTATTGGAAAATAATGGATGAATTGGATGAAAGTCTTACAGTTATCTTATAGAACTATCGCGGAAATTATCAAAATGTGCCTAAGTGTTTGGAATGGAAATCTGATGTTCTTGACTATTTAGATGAAGGACGCTTCCAACAAATGCTCCGAGTCTCAAGAGATCAGTTTACGTTGCTATTGTCCTTGATAAAAGACAGTGCACAGTTTTACAACACTCAATCCATTAGGCAATTTTCGGTAGATCTACAGCTAGCTAATACTATGTTCGGACCGACAACGAAAACATGTTTTCGTGGGAAAAACACAGTTTTCGCTGAAAACTACTTGAAAACTTACATTCCACTCATTATAATCGGTGCCTTCTCTAGTTTAATCGATGTTTTTGGAAGACATATTTTGCCGACCCTAAATTGTCACTTGATATTTGTTTACATTACATATACAAATACAGCTGTCACTTGATATTCTCATATTAGGGGGATTCTCCTGCTCTTGCAAAACCCTGCACGGTGCAGAAATTGCAGAATTTTCCTCTTGGTGCAACGGCACAACAACAAACGCACGCAGAAAACTATTTGCAATGGATGTAAAATATGTCAACCCCGAAACCCATGTTTATTTTCGTGCCGTAATATATCTCTAGATTCTGCAAAGGGTGCTCTCTTGGCTTTGCATATTTCGGCATAGGATTTTTGTATTTTGTGTCATCGTGCAATCTTGCAAGAGCAAGAGAATGCCGCTATTGATAGTTGTCAGTGAAAACTCATCGAAAATACACATTGTCGGTCCGAACGACTTAGATTCCACAACATACAAATGTGTTTTCAAAATGTTTTCAATGTCGGTCCGAACATAGTATAACCTTATATTGTTTGGGTTCATGGCGTGAAAGTGCGGCGATTCGGAAAGTAGCTACACTGTTTTGTGTAGAAGATGGTGAAACGCTGTATTAGATCACAAAGTGTGTATTTTCGTCTATTTTGGAGTTAAAATCTAGATATATAACTTGGCCTGACACGAATGAAAGACAAAATGTCGTTAAAACAACATACAATAAGATGCCGCATTACATAGGGTATATTGGTGGTACTGAACTGAAACTTGCAGAAGCACCAGTTGTTAACCATTTTCAAAAGTCGAATATATTCCATAAGGCACAAGTTGTATGCGATTAACAATTAAGGATTCGGCATTTTTTAACGGGACACTTTGGTAGTGTACACGATGGCACGATTCCGATTACTTTGGCGGAGGGGTAAAAAAACCGAATTTCCGTATAAATAGAAATATCCAAAAATAATATAAAAATAATTTTTATTTTTTTTAAATATTCACGATTAAAAAGTCAAAAATTTTCACTAATAACACATGGTATTTCTCTATGTTTCACTAAATTTTTCACGTTTTCCACTCTCTATATTTAAATATACATTCAAACATTGAAATAAGTTCACATTTCACTTTATTTTCCTATATTTTACCTAAATTTGTTAATTTTAAAATCACTTAGCACACTCATCGTTGAAAATATTAGATTGTTTACAATTATGAGGAAAAAAAAGGATTTTTTACAATTTTTCTTTGTTTGTTTATTCGCGTGATTCTTTTTTCTATATTAACTATAAAAAAATACTTTCTACATATGTATATGTGTAATATGTGATTTATGTGACGTATGTGTACTCCTTTCTAGGTTGGCGGCCTTCGGCCGCGCTTTAAAAAAATAACCCTGGTCGAGCGAATACCCGGGGTGACCGTAGTACTTTCGCGTAGTACTCCTTTCTGCGTTGGCGGCCTTCGGCGGCGCTTTAAAAAAATAACTCTGGTCGAGCGAATAGCCGGGGTGACTGAAGTACTTTCGGGTAGTACTCCTTTATTATATTACTATTATTACTATATAATATTACTTATTTGATTATTGAATTAAATAAAGAACATATCCATATGAATGGAATGGGACACATGGCAGCGCTCCATTTCGTCGTGTAAAATTTAATTTTTAAAATAAAGATTACTTCGGTAAAAAAACTGTTAAAAGTGTAAAATGTGGATTTATTTAAAAGTTTATAGTTTAATTTAATTAATTTGAAGTGAAAAATGTGAGTAAAGTGTGTTTAATGTGGTAAAATAGCTTGTTGAAATGTTCGAATTTGGGAATTTTTTAACTTTAAGGTCGAATATCTCGTAAACTAAGCTTTTGCGGTACCTATAACCCGATATATTTTTTAATCAGGATGACTTCCTCCTTCGTGTGCCTACACGATGTTCGCATGTTTCGTACTAGTGCTGTCTCCATTCAGGAAGGTTCTCTTTTTTTTCTTCTCAATGGCTAGCAGGAGATTCTGCTTATCCATTGCTGACCACTCTTATCACGCCATTTCGACCAAATTCGATTTAAATTGTTTTGGGATTCTAAAAAACGCTTTGGCAGGCTCAATGAATTAAGAATACGTATTCAGGACGAAAAAAATCATATTCTTTGTTCCAATTAGTTTATTGTTTGTTGTATATTGCATAACATCTTACGAGCTACTTCTAACGATATTGAATACGTAGACAATATACATATGTATGTATGTAGTTGTCGATAGCGACGAAGAATGAGATGAATTTTCTTCACATGAAAATGACCGGCGAATAACTGAGGCAGAAGCCAAGCGCAAATCTTTGTACACAATAATGTTTGGTGATCAATAAAACGTTAATTAGTAATATATGTATGTTATACATAGTGGTATTAGGTATACCAACTCTATTTTTGATACTATTAATACTATTAATATAAGTTCATACTTACGAAACCTGAAGAAATAATCTAACTGCCATAAATAATCATAAATAAATACAAATGTAATTAAGTATATTTAATTGTTTTTATTTTCATATTTTTTTTTAAAGAAAAGCGCATTATTAAAAACTACAATAGAATTGTTTGAAGACTAATTACAAAGGAATTTTTATTTTTTTTTTGCTCAGGTATTTTAACGTTAGAATTATATATGTAGAATATGAAAAGTGGGCGTTATACAATTGCGATTTTTTCAGAATATCGTACTTGCATGAACAGAAATATTTTGCTGGGTATATTGCAAGTCAGTATCTGTATTCTAACTATTTTTGTCGCTATCCTCCATACAAATGGAACCACTGTGCGATGTGGAGATTGGTGCGATCAAAGGTGCGGCATTTGATGGCGCAGCGGGTACACATTCCTCTTCCAAAAATTCTACTTCGAATTCTGGTGCAGGACTAACTGGACATAACTGAGGCGAAGGAAGGTTACTTTCAACGAGTAACGGTTGCATGGCCGCTTTCCAAATATTTCCTTCAGCTGGTCATAATATGGACACATTTTAGCAATTTTTGCTGAAATTAGTAAAAAACGTTTTATTTACAATAAATTTAAAATATATGTATAATACTAACCTTCGATGGTTCTGCCATCAGCTTCATCTTGTAGTCCTGCTCCCGTTGAAGAAAGTCAGTCATTGGCTTTACGGTACTGCGCCTTCAAATGTCGGACCTTCCACCGCACCAGATCCCAAGCGCGAAATTTTTTTAATTTTCAATTATTTTTTTTGGTTGAAGTCCCAGCGATAGCTGCACTCCTAGGTAGGTAGGTAGGAGTGCAGCCCTATCGGGCTCAATTAACACTTGATGTGCCATTTTGATGCACTGTTCGTAGAACCTCCTGTATCTGCTATTACGTTTCACCTTCTCTTTCAAACCATTTTGAGGTTTCGATGAAACTACTTATGTCCGCTATGCTTTTAGTGGAAATCCATTCAAGGTTTGGTGCTAGATGGATTCCAAGTGTTTTGTGTCGGATCTGTGCTAGAGCTGGGCATTCACAGAGAAAGTGGAAGATTGTTTCCTTGTTCCCAGCTACTCCGCAGCCACGGCAGATGTCGTTGTAGGGCATACCCATTTTGGATGCGTGTTCCCCAAATGGCCAGTGCCCTGTTGTGGTAGCTGTTACTCTGTAAATACTTTTCCTTGATCTATTTAGTAAGTCGTTGGTTCTTTTCCTGTCATATGTTGGCCATAATTGTTTAGTTATGACGCATTTTGTGATTTTTTTCCACCTGCTATTTTCAATTTGTTGAAATTGTCTATTGATCTCACTTTTGATTGATCCTAGCGGACTTGGTATTATCTCCGCCTCGGATTCGTTGAGGAAAGCTCCTGCCTTTGCCAACTCGTCTGCTTTTTCGTTACCGAAAATGTTCCTGTGGCCGGGAACCCAGATTAAGTTTAGTTGGAGCTTGTCTTTTATTGCGCTTAGTGCTCTCTTGCAGTTGTGTACTGTGCTGGAGTTTGTCATGGGTGAAGACAAGGCCAGGAGAGCCGCCTGGCTATCCGTAAATATCGTTGCTTTATTTATATTCCCGTGGTTTTCCAATAGAGCTTCGCAGGCTTTTTCTATGCCTAGTACTTCTGCTTGGAAGATGCTAGCCGAGTTCGGTAGACGTATAGAGAGAGATATGCCAAGATCAGTGGAGAATACCCCGTGCCTACTCCGCAGTCCATTTTGGACCCGTCGGTATAGACTGAGATGGTATCCTCCTCTTCTATTGAGCCTCTTCTCCATTCTCGTCTAGATGGTATCCTTACCTGGAAGTGTCTATTGAAGTCCAGCTTTGGGAGAATGTAGTCTGATTTATTAATGGCGAGCTTGTTTAGAATTACACTATGTCCATAGTTCTGCTGGTTCCAACCTCCCAATTCTTTTATTCTTGTCGCCGCAATAGCTGCTGTTTTTTGAATAAAAATGTCCATTGGTAGTTGATGCAGGATCACGTTGAGCGCATCAGTCGGACATGACCTGATTGCCCCAGTAACACCCGCACATGCTGCTCTTTGTATACCATTTAATTTTTTAATGTTATAT
This sequence comes from Bactrocera neohumeralis, assembly GCF_024586455.1. Taxonomy (NCBI): domain Eukaryota; kingdom Metazoa; phylum Arthropoda; class Insecta; order Diptera; family Tephritidae; genus Bactrocera; species Bactrocera neohumeralis. The sequence continues at coordinate 60,061,223 of NC_065922.1, forward strand.
TGTTTGTTTAGCGCTGGCCACCATACCAGAGCTCCATATGTAAGTATAGGTCTTATGACCGCCGTATACATCCACATGACTATACTTGGTTTGAGGCCCCAATTCTTGTTGACGATTCTCTTACAAGTATAGTAAGCCATGTATGCTTTGTTTATTCTTTTTTCTATATTTATTTTCCAGGACAATTTGGTGTCAATCTCCACCCCCAAGTATTTAGCTGTGGGGGATAGACTGAGTGTTGTACCGTTTAGTATCGGAAGTTGAAATTGAGGTATTTTGGTTCTGCTTGTGAATAGCATCAGTTCTGTTTTGTTCGGGTTAACTCCTAGTCCATTGTTTTTAGCCCATAGGTTTAACCTTCGAAGTGCTCTTTCCATAATCTCGCTGACTGTTGAAGGAAACATGCCTGCACTCCTACTGATTAATAATTTATTTGGTTTTTATGTTTCAGATGTTCAGAAGAGTCAAAATCAACGACGGCACCGGGAGTCTTCTTTTAAGATAGCTTTCTTTGGGCGCCATTTTTAATATTGTTAAAAAAATTTTTCATTCAACAAAAAAATATTTTTGTACTTTTCATAAGTGTATAAACAAACTGTAAAAATTTTAAATTGATTGCTCTTTTTTAAGCCTTAAAAAATCCTGAAAACACCTTCAATTTGAGGGTTCTAGACCACCGGGACCCCTTAAGCGCCTGGGCGCTTTGTCGATCAGGTGATCGGGGGGGTCTTGTTGCTCCTTGTGAACGGACTATAATCCTCCTTGTTACCAGAGATGGTATGTGCTGACATTTCCTCAGCTATTCCTATAGCTGATGCTCGAAAATTCCTCAGGGTGAAATCCCCAGGAATTTCTCTTTGAGTGGGTTGTGGGATCTATGTAGGTATCTAAAGGGAGAGCTAAGAAAACGCGCTCTTCGCGATTTCCCTTTTGTGTGAACCTTCCCCAAATAAATAAATATTTGTAAAGTGTTTTAGCACGCACCGCTTTTATAGTTTTATTATGCTCTGTTTTTTGATTTACTTAAGGGGTCAGTAGGGTAATTTTTTTTCATGGAAATTTTTATTCTACAATAGAACTTTTTTCACATATTATGAGGTATGTCGTGGAGTGTATAAACAATTTTTCGGAATTTTTTTATGACATCTGTCGGAGAAATGGTTTGGTGAATGAGATACATTTTTTCACTGGCGGACACGATTTCTCATGTTTAGATCATCTGAAACACAAAAACCCAATTTATTCTTAAAAAGTACGTGACTGGTTATCGTCCCTACTAGAATCATAAAAAAATGTTGATAAATGAAAAGTAATTAACGTTTTTTTTTTAATTTTTCCCCATGTTTTGTCCGCCAGTTTAAAAAAGTGTGTTTTGAGAAAAACGTGTTTAAAGTTTGAGGTGTTCACTCCGAGCGCTCCGAACCTCGAGCGGTATTAGTATTTTTGGGTCTTTACCGAGACCTTCCAATGGTAAGGTGGTTTTCTACATTAAAAAAAAAAAACAATTTTGAAAAAAGATTACCCTACTGACCCCTTAAGATGATGTGGGCACTGTGTGTGTTTCCGTGCGTTTAGGAACTAATTTTGGATTATTTCCTATCGAACTTGGTGTCATAAACGGAGCACCAGAAATAACACAAACTCACTTCACTGTCCACCCACTCTACTCTAGCGATTGTATCAAAAATTATGTTTATATGTTGTTCCTAAAGATTTTATTGAATGGTTTCTAATTGCAGATAGAAATTATGATTTGCTTAATTTTACAAACACATTTTTTTTTTAATTTTTCTTAATGTTTTGCTTTTATCGCTCCCAATGTAAATTTTTAATTGCGGTTTTATGTGTATTACAAAGCAGTTTTAATGATTTTTTATTTTTATCTTTTTAGATTCGCTAATAGTGGTTTCATGAAGAGATACTAGATTCATCAAACAAAAAGTGGAAGGACCCTGAACAAAAGTAGATTAGATTAGATTAGATTTATTTATGAGGAATGCATCGCGACCTTTGGTCTATTGTGCCCTCTCCTAAATCACATGGACTCACTTAGCCCCAGCACGTCGATGAATTCCAATATTTTACTGGGTGCTAATGAGTCGATGCAATTCCTGTCCGGAATCACGGATCCGAGGGCCTTAATCCTGCGTCTGCAGACTGCTGTGCAGTCGATCAGCAGGTGTTCCGGTGTTTCAGGCCCCATGTCGCAGAACCGGCAGTTAGTGCAAGAAGATAGGCCCATGTTATATAAAACAAGAACAAAAGTAAGTAAATTATATAAATGTTTTCGATATTTTTGATTACTGTATGCGCCCTTTAGAAACAGCCGCTTGGCGAATAACAATGCATTGGTAGTGCCTTTGCCAGAATACGATTCAACAACACAATGGTTGCAACAATTTACCCAATTGTAAAGTTCGATACTTTTCCAAAGATTGTCGTATGGAGATTTTAAATAAATGCCATCGAATTGCTTGTATAGGTGCATTCCACACAGACGACACTCACCCAATAAATGCATTGAATGAAATATGGAAGAAGGAGTCAACAAATAACTTGTACATTACTTTTTTCAACACTTTTTGATACTTTCAAAAATATATATTATACGCCGGGAACTGGTACAATAATGTTAACTGTTCGTTTAATAGACATGTATGAACAAAGTAACAACAAAGAACAGTTTCTCCAGTCACTTCAACCCTTCCAATCGATAATAGTGAATGCAGAACAAAATATATATCACAAAATAACATATATTCTAGTGTTTCCCTTTATTTCGCGGATGCTTTTAAGACATTAATGGGTATGAATGACACAAATAGTCAGAGCATTGCGACGAGCCCGTTGTATTTAAGCCCGTCAAATGATCTCATTCGACTGGCTGGAACGTAAAGTTAGCCATGCGAAGAAACAGGTCTCCTCAAAGGTGTGTTGACTGTTCTTTGAAAATATGCTATTCCTGAATACGTCGATTGTGTACTAACACAACCAACTTCAACATTCTATGTGATAAAATAGTCTCATTAATATCTCCAAAAATATCATGTACTATGCTAGATTCGTGATGCATGAGGAACAATGGGCAATATTTGCCTAAAATCTCCACATAATAACACACAGTTTTTCGGCTAAAATTATTTTTTTTTTGTGGTACTGTAGTTTCCATCCGATTTATCTGTATTTTTTTATTGGCTTAGACACCCCTTACGCGATTATAGCCTTCCTTCCTTTTCGCTGTTTGCCGCCACTTGAAGACTCCAAGTGCAACGTGTCCTTCTCCTCCTCATTGGATTGGAGGTCTTCTTCTTCCTTTTAACTAACGCTTAACTAACTCCATGTCGACGTACTATATCGCCGTTGCCAATACGCAAAATACCATAAATCTTCAGCAGAATAGATAGATATAGATTTTTAGCAAAATAATCCGAAATAAAAAACTTTTATTTACATGAAAGAGTATTAAATTTTGTTTACTTTATTGTTTCATATATGTAATTACTATATATTAGAAAAATTTAATTCCTTTTGACAAGTATTTCAATATATAATATAACAAAAATGGTTAATAACGACACAAATCAAAATACACCTGAAGGACCCACACGACCAAAACAGTTGTTAAATTTATTTCAGAAAGTGAAAGATTAACAAGATGCTGCACTAGATTTTCTTCTTCACCGATTCAAGACTACTCGGAATCGGTACTAGAAATCAAAATTATACAACTCACTAATTTTTTGACCCGTCTCCAAGCCGCTCATGACGCCATGGTAGAATTTGACGATTCATATATACCTAAAATTTTTAAATCCTCGGCTTACGCAATGCACGAAAACTGCTTAGGCCAGTATGAAGAAACAAAAGCTATGATCTCCGATCAATTAAAGCTAATAAAAGCAAGTGCATCTACTTCACAAACGAGAGTAGAGCTGCCACAAATAGATAATCAATAGGCAAGTTCAGGCATCCACCTCGTTGTGCCCGCATGTGACACAGAAACATTTCATGGAGGTTATAAAGAATTCCAGGATATGTTTATAACAGCCGTTTACATCAACCATCCCAAACTATAATAAGTAAGGAAGGGCTAAGTTCGGGTGTCACCGAACATTTTATACTCTCGCATGATAAAGTGATAATCGAGATTTCATTATCCGCCATTTACATATTTTTCAAATACCGTATTTGCGTAAAGTTTTATTCCGTTCTCATCATTGGTTCCTAATGTATATACTTACTAGCTGACCCCGCAGCCGTTGTCCTGCGTGAAATTATGTGTTTTGAAATGAAAAAAAGTTGAAATTATATTCTGTCGAAAATGATTTATTTTCGATTTTTCTACATTTTTTTTAATGTAGCGCAACTTAATAAACATAACTTTTTAATTTCTGTTCTGGTGCGTAAATATATAGAGAAGATGGGTTTCCAACTCGTCAACACACCACATATATCTGGCCGTGTGAAAAACATAGCATTTCCCGATTTCCTTGTGTCCTGTTGATTGTCAACGCAAGGGCAATTTTCCCTGGAAATTGAATACGTTTCAACTGAAATGGCTGTCCCTTGTATTCGATAACTACGTCATAATCATTCGGGTTCCATTACACAGTTTCGGCGCATGAAGATTGTGAAACATAATAATGACAGATCCAACTTTAAGACGCAAATGATGCTGGGGCAGGCTTGGTATGGTATTTGGAAATTCCACTGGATAATTTACGGTTTCGTCTTCCTTGTCAAGACGATCGATCGATTTATATGAGCGCAAACCTCCCGGAACTTGACTTTGAATCTTCCAGTTTAAATCACTAACATCGGTAATTTTGGCAGCTAAAATTGCTCGTGCACTCAAGCTATCGCAGTTACGATAATTTGGCCAATGTTCGGATAAACATTCGTGATGAGTTCATCTTCCGTTGAAGTGAATTGACAAAAGGGAGGTGAAATTGATATCAAACCACTGGAAGTATCAACCGAAATTTGCCCATTTCCAATTTTTAGCGAATACAATGTAAAATGTCATCGGCAATGTCATTTTTTCGTATCCCATAATTAACGCGAATTTAAAGGCGAATATGTCGAAATGATCTTCGCGAAAAGTATGCGAACTTCAGTGGCATGCGAAGTACTATCGCATTGTCCTTCGTCTGTTTCCAGTGATTATCATGTTCCAGCAAATGAATTGCTACTGCTGGCATGCTTCTCAAAATGTTGCACACACTGTACCATTCACAATACGCGATGACTTAAATGAAGTTGAACCGCGAGACGCAAAACAGTCGGAAAACTTTCATGAATTGCAAAAGTAAATATCCTACAAAGCGCTTTATTGCAGTTCACATATCGACCCATTTGATACTGCTGATCTCATATCGTTCAAGGCCAATAACCGCTATGTTGCTTTCTTTGGTGACGTACTTGAACTGCTGTGTTCTGTTTATACAGAGAAGGCATCAGATGGGATTCAAAATAGCGTTATATTGGAAGAAGGCGTGGTTGTGAACCGATTTCACCCATATTTCGTACATGTCATCAGGGTGTTAAGAAAATATTATATACTGAATTTCATTGAAATCGGTAAAGTAGCTCCTGAGATATGATTTTTTGTCCATAAGTGGACCAGTGACGCCTCGCCCATTTTCAATTTAAAAAAAAAGCCTGGGTGCAGCTTCCTTCTGCCATTTCGTCCGTAAAATTTAGTGTTTCTGACGTTTTTTGTTAGTCGATTAACGCACTTTTAGTGATATTCAACATAACCTTTGTATGGGAGGTGGGCGTGGTTATTATCCGATTTCTTCGATTTTTGAACTGTATATGGAAATGCCTGAAGGAAACGACTCTATAGAGTGTGGTTGACATAGCTATAGTTGTTTCCGAAATATGTACAAAACATTTAGTAGGGGGCGGGGCCACACCCATTTTTCGAAAAAAATTACGTCCAAATATGCCCCTCCCTAATGCGATCCTTTGTGCTAAATTTCACTTTAATATCTTTATTTATGGCATAGTTATGACACTTTATAGGTTTTCGGTTTCCGCCATTTTGTGGGCGTGGCAGTAGGCCGATTTTGCCCATCTTCGAACTTAACTTTCTTATGGAGCCAAGAAATACGTGTACCAAGTTTCATCATCAGCTATCTCAATTTTTACTCAAGTTACAGCTTGCACGGACGGACAGACAGACATCCGGATTTCAACTCTACTCGTCACCCTGATCACTTTGGTATATATGTATAACCCTATATCTGACTCTTTTAGTTTTAGGTCTTACGAACAACCGTTATGTGAACAAAAGGAGAGTATTCCTTAGCAACTTTGTTGCGAGAGTATAAAAAGCACAAAAATTATATAAACTCCGATACAAAACAAAAGGTCAAGCAGGCGTAATAGTCAAACAGTTCGCATCAAATGACGATAATTTCAATTTGGCTTGGCAAGCTCTAAAAGCTAGATACGAAAACGAAAGAATACTAGTCGATAAACAAGTATTGACACTATTAAACTTGCTTAAAATTCAAACAAGTGAAGAATTAAAAAAAAAACATGCAACCTAGAGCCTACTACTTGCCTAATAGCTGATCCGGCAAATTTTGTTCTGTTTCAATGGATAGATAAAAGACATAAATTTTTGTATAAATTAAATTTAAAACAAAAAAATTAATCCATAGTTAAAAAAAAATAATTTTTTGAATGAAGTTTTATTATTATTTTCGGCACATCATGTTTCTTACTTACAAACAGAGTTTTTCTGAAATGCTGGCTTTAGATAATTTGATAGTGACAGACACACACTGTTATGATACAGTTTATTAATCAATTTAAAGCTGTCGCATAAACTATATTTTTTGTTTTGATATGCGGTGCGTAAGTAAACAAAGAAGATGGTTTTAAGAAAATTGTGAATGGTCGCATAGAGATTCTCAACATCTTTATTTTTCGCCGTCAAAATTTCGTTCACCAAGCCAATTATGATTATTGAACTATTGCGCTATATAAGGGAAAACACGCTGAATAAGCTCCTCTTTTGATTCTGTGACAGAAATCTGTGGTTAATGATGAATCCGGTCGAGGTGTCCACTGCGACTTTATTATTTCAAATGTCTCAGAACTGCTTCGCAAACACATTTGCTGTATTTACTTTTAACTATTGATCGGGGCATAACTGGAAGAGTCTGGCGAAAATCAACTGACAGCAGAATCATAGCCCCACCGAAAATATTTTGGTTGTAACGGTTCCACCGGAAGCAACAAGGAAATAAATTCCACCAGATCCACTGTTTACAGCTTCTATAAGTGTCGTACGCAATTCTTTGTTGTTGATTTAATTGTGGAACATTTATACGAACTGTATAGCCCAATGCTTTAATGCACGTGCATATGACGATTGGGTGCTATCAATCCCAAACATGACAATACGTTATTTGCCATCAATAAATACATATCTTCTATCTTTATCAATGTCTCATTGTAAATTTGTGCATTCATTTGTAGTGTACAATTCAAAATTTGACGGCGCACACGATGCAAAATAGCCTCAAATATGTCATCTCTATACTTAACCTACAAATCTTTTGGATTCAAGGGGGAAAATTTCAATATGATAATTGCAATCCTTGGCCGTATCATCCCAGTGCGAATCGCTTTCAAGTAAATGTAATAGTTGATATTCCTCACGGTAAGTCGCACACAGTCTATTAAGAGTTCTTAGTTGTTTAAGCGATGTCGGACCACGCACACTCACCAAAAACAACCGCTAATTAATAACATTCATCGTTATTTGGATGTACTGTGTAGAAGCGACCCAGAGCGTCTGAAGCAAATACATTTGGATGTTCTTCAACTGGTGGTAGAAACGATATCGATGATGCATTACATGTGTAATAGCGTGCCATATCATCAGTTTGGCAGACTTTGAAGAAACTTGTTAATGTTATCGACGGTGGACGTGCCGCTCTCGATTTATTAAAATAAACTCGTTGATCATTTTTAAAATGGACCGCCAAATGAACTACTGTAGGGTAGCTTTCGCAAATAAAAAGATACGCCAAATTGATTCGTTGCCACTCCCATCTGGTACTGTGATATCACTACATATGCTTTGGTTACAGCAAAGACAGCCATTTCGCTACCTTTGTTAACATATTTGCATATGTACTTTATCGACTTCACAGAATTTCAATATTTCACATTTATATGAGTCTCAAAAGCTTTGGATAATATTGGCGAGTATGGTACAATCCAACGATTGTCTACATCAACATTTTGTCCTTTTACCTTTACAACTACCGATCGCCCATTGCCCGCAACTAATCGCCGACGATACATTGAAAATCCATCATTTCTCGTTATGGTTTCAGCAAGCATGTCCCTTGGGTATCGCGTGGAGCACTTGCCGTGGACCATACAAGATGAATTGTAGTTGAAAAGTCCGCAAGGTCCATGTATCATGTATCTACTGCATTCAATTTTGGGTCAACTGTTTCATCTTGAATTTCAGCTGAAATTTTGGAATCAATCTCAACTGGCCTTATTTTGTCCATTAACCAGACTAAGATGAGCACATGTGGCAATCCACGTGTTTGCCATTCTACAGAGTATATCCAACAACGGACTCGGCCATAAACACAATGCTTTATTAAAAAATTCATGAAAGATTTTTATTTTTGTTTAAAAATTCTGGCAGTTATGCCATGTTTATCAACTGGTGTTTGGATATGTAGCAATTCCCTCATGATTTCGGACCATTTTGGTTTACATGTGAATGTAACAAATAAGTCTGGGCGGCTATAATACCTAACATATGACATAGCATCGTGAATATATTCATTACATTTATATCATCGCTTTTTTGCTTTTTTTTTTCAGCACCTGCAATCAAAAATAGTAAATGTTTAATTTGTTCCTTAGATGAATTGAATTTAAAAATATTATTTAATCTTGTTCAATTTATTTACCTGTAAATTGATTAACTATTTTTATATTAAAATGTATCCATCTTCCCCATGCCAGAAGATCAAAGGATATTGTAATGCTTTGTAACCTGTGTGGTCAAATACACGTTTTAAATCACTATTTCGACGATGAAGCACAATATCTCTAGATTGTAAATTTTCTCCTACAATGACAACAGTCACTTCGTCAATGGCAGGTGAATTGAACCTCCATGTGCGTTCACCGGCAGGTATTTTGTCGGGTCTATGAAATAACTCCCACGAAATAAGTCCCACCAAAAATTGCTATTTCGAAAGTGGGAGTTATTTCGTTTTTAAAAGTAGGACTTATTTCGTTACGCGTTTTTATTTTAAGTGGGACTTATTTCGTTTTGAGTGGAAATAAATTCGTTTTGTAAAGTGGGAGTTATTTCATACCTCTAAATTTATATTTATTTCGTTTTAAGTGGGACTTATTTCATTTTCATAATTTTGCATTTTAAGTGAATGCTTAATAATTTTTGCCGTTATTTGTTGCTCTTCACGTTGTTTCTCATTGAATTTCATAATGTTATTTTTGTTGCTTTTAAAAAAAATGTATTGTATTGTAGAATATGCTTTCGAAAAGTTCCGTTATTTATCATATTTGGAAGAGGACATTGAAGACGAGTCGTTGAACCATATTGAAACCAACCAGAATACAATTAATAATAATATGTGTGTGGTTTGTTTCATAAAACAGCCAAATATCTTATATTTTCCTTGTAAGCACTTGAAAATTTGCAGTGAATGCTGTTTTACAATGCAAACTCACAAAATTGATCAATCCAGTAAACTAGTATGTCCATTCTATCGTGCAGAAGTTCATGAAACTCTTCAAATATTTATCTGATAAATAAATGATTTTTTTATGGAGGGGTGCGATAGAGCCATGAAATATAAGGCCATTATGACTTTATTTCTCATTTTTTTCTTATGAAAAAGTTATATATTGGACATTTCGTAAAAGGGACAACCATAATTTTTTGTCCTTATCTCTCATGGCTCTACTTTTTTTGTTATTAATTACTGTATACTGACTATAATAAAAAAACTTTAAAGAAATGTGTGCAAATAGGTACCGAACTTAACTACTGGAAAAACAACATTAAAAAAAAAATGTTGACGTAATTATTTATGTATGTGTTTTATTATATTTTTAGTAGGAAATTGGAATTCGTGTTCCATGTTTTCTAATATCACCATTACAAAATACAACTAATCCCAATGCCACGTTAAAACTATAATACCGTCTACCATGCACTGGATCTTCAAGCCATTTATAAAGGTCGATAATTTTAATCTGATGGTCTTTCCGAAACGGTTTCCATCTTAATAATAAGAACAATTGATCTGTATTTAATCCATTTACCAATCCAAACGTTGTTACTAGTAGGCGTTCTCTATACGTTCCTTGATCGAAAAAAGAATTAGTAATAAATTCTGGAACTCTATCAAAATTCGTAATATCCATTCCATTAAGAAACCTTCTGCAAGCTTGCATACGATTTTTCTTTATTATTGCTCTGCTTTGATTATTCATATTATTCGACGAGTGTTTTTTTCGAAGAGCCAAATACTTCTTATTTGAAATCGCATTAAACAGTGAAAAAGTGGGACTTATTTCGTTTATGAAAGTGGGACTTATTTCATATAAGAAATATATTATTCACGGGGGAGTTATATCATTTTGAGTGGGAGTTATTTCATTTCAAGTAAATTTTTAAATCATTTCATTTTGGTGGGACTTAATGTTTTCAAAAGTGGGACTTATTTCGTGGGAGTTATTTATTTTTTTAAGCAATTTTTGGTGGGACTTATTTCGTTTTTAAAAGTGGGACTTATTTCGTGGGAGTTATTTCATAGACCCATTTTGTCAACTCGAATGATAATATTATGACTATCAGATCAGGCATCCGATCCAATGCTATTTTGAACATGTTTACTAAATTGTTATTCTGATAAAGAAACATTTGTAATTCTTGGACAATGGTTCTCTTCACTGTTGGATTGTAAGCACAACGATTGATGTGCGGAAGTTGAATTGAAAATTTTCTAAAAAATGATGATCTGCATGAGGTAGTGGTAACAGTGCCCCAAGTAAGTGATAAATTTATCCTTGTATCTGTAATTTTTAAAAATTTGTCCATTAATTATTTCCCATATATATATTTGAGTACAAACTTGAATATTATATAAAAATATTCCTTGAAAATGGGCATGAAATTGTCTTGTAAAATATGTATAGCGCCAAATGATGATATTTCTGAATGTTGGCCAATAAGTGCTTAGAATCATTTCCAATCCCAGAAACTAAAAAGCGTAAAAGATCTGGTGGTGGGACCAATTGCGGCAATTTTACTTTTCTTCCAGCACAACATAATCCACTAGATTCACCAGCGTATTTTAACATCAGTAATCAATTGCCGGATCATAGTGGAATGCAGCTGGTTCAAGAATCACAGGAGCTCTATGTCTGCGGATTCGGTCAATTTTATTATGTTGTGCTTGCTTGTTGTGTTTGATGTGCACGACCTCGTTGCATTCTAAGCCTATCTACTTCACTGTCACTCACATAATAACGCCATAGCAATACGACTATGTTCTTGATCTGCCTCTGTCTGGTCATCATTGCGGTTAGCACGTGTGATTAGCAGCGATGACCTAAGTCAGGTCGACTTCTCCTCGGCATCGTAAATTATAATTAATCAAATCTCTTTCCAACAACAAGCATTTCCAACGATAATCAATACTCTACTGAAAATACTGAACAAATAGAAATTGACTCTGAATAAATACGCTTAGATTTTACTCTCTTTTGAACTAGTACTCAATTGGTGACACTCAGCTTCCACTGACTGCTCATACGAGTTGATATTCTAGCTCTCTTCTGTTTCCCTTTTTTTTTCCTACATAGATCTTATTACATTATTGCAATGGAATTTAAACGGCTACACTAATAATTACAATGAGCTTCAATTATTAATACAAGATCATGCCCCAGCTATTATACTCTTAAATGGAACTCACATCTCTTTCAACTTGTCGGCTTTTACTCCTAAGCACTTCATTGGCATGTTTCACAATCTTCCACATGTTAGCACAGGTAAAAGAGGCATTGCGATTCTCATAAGAAGAGATATTCCACACAAAATTAATGCCATTCAATCCAACTTGTTGGCTATGTCTATCGAAATTATCTTAGTTAAAAGTCACCATTATCTGAAACCTATATTGCACCAGACGAACAATTTACCACTACAGACATCCTGCAATTAATCAACCAAGCTTCTACTCCTTTAATTTTCGCTGGTGATTTTAATGCATGGAGTCCACTATAGGGCTCTCCAATAGCCAACAAGAGGGGCAAATGCATTGAAGACGCTTTACTTTCCTCTAACTTAATATGTTTGAATAACGGATCCGCGACACACTTTTCCACTCACTCCACTTTTTCCCATGTAGATCTTACAATGTGCACCGACACACTTGCCACAGAGTGCGAATGCGAGTATACCTGCACGGAAGCGATCACTTCCCCATTGTACTAAAATTGCACCTAGGTTCAACAACTAAAAACCACAAAATAAACAAGGTATTCAAAACTGATTACGCTGATTGGGAGAAGTTTCAGACACATTGCGAGATAAATGGCAATAATACCCTAATATCTGACAACCCTAACCAAGTAAGTGCGAGTTTAACAAAAATTATCCGTTCAGCAGCGAATGTTAGCATTCTTCATACAAAGCCAACAGCAAGTTCAAAGAGTGTTCCTTGGTGGAATAAAGAAATCGCTGAATTGCGGGCAAAAAAACAGACAGCTTGGTAGGAATACAAACGGGCTCGATCACTAGTCAACTTAATATCTTTCAGGGAAGCCAATGCTCTTTTCCGTCGTTCCGCAAAACAGACCAAGCGTAAATGTTTTCAGGATTTCACAAGCAAAATAAATTCTTCGTCTAGTCCTAAGTTAATATGGAACGCTTTAAAAAAACTTTCTGGAGCGCCTAGAAATCTAACCATTCAATGCGTAAAGGGGCCAACAGGTTTGGTAACCAATCCATCCGATATTTCCGAGTTATTTGCAAACCACCATTCTGAAACAAGCTCAGATATTTAATTCAGCACACTGTTTCAAACCTCTAAAACTACCACACTGTCCGACACTTCCTACTCTGTCTCCCCTCTTTCTTTTTCTGCTAAACAAATAGAAACCAGCATTTCACTGTCTGAATTCGAGTTCGTTGCATCTACCGTTAAGGGTAAGTCCCCGGGGCAAGATAAAATTTCTTTTCTAATTATCAGACATATGCCGAAAAGTCTCAAGCTCCGATTGGTAAAGCTTTACTACAAAATTTTCAATACTGGTGTCTACCCCCAATTTTGGAAAACGTCCTGTGTTATACCAATACTTCTCCTTTGAAGTTGGTCGCCTTGTCGTGGCGAAGGGGCTTAAGTAAGAGTAAAGTGTGCATCCCAAAGGAAACGCACTCTAATCTTACGAACTAAGAGGGACACCCCATAATTCCCACAATAGTGAAATGAATGAATAAACCCTAGGTTTTACGCCCATCTCCTATTGTGGAAGTATGAGGATACCCGCACCAACACCACCCTAAGCTAAGGTGTCGAGGTACCCCTGCCGAGGGCTGAATGGTCAGCGGGGGTAATAAATAGCTGATCGCGAACGATCCCCTCCGATGCCCGGGCGAGGTCGGAGGTATAAAAGCCTTCTCTCCGCATACCGGCTCTGCGGACGAGTGACCAACCCTTTCCGGCCTACTCGTGGGACCAACAAATGAACGGAAACAACAAAACAACAACAACTACAACAACCAATTTGACGACAACAGCGACGACTAAGGACATTAATTACAGGATTCCCATTACGGAATCCGACGAAGACGAATTACTCGCCTCCAGCCAGGAGACGAGTAAAGGTACTGCCGGACATACCAACCTAAGTATACCGGCAGATACAGCAGTGACAACAGCGAACGTAAGGGAGGAAGCGTCCACCTCCAAAGCTGCCATGAGCACCAACCAAAGTGCACTGGCGGCCAAAGGGGAAATCAAAAAGAAGCGCAAAAAATCCCAGAATCAGCTGAGGAAAAACCGGTACCAGAGGGCAGTCTTCATTCTAGGGAAGATAGCCAAAGACCAGGCAGCCGGCACCCCAGTTGATGAGGCAGAAACAAAGCGCCTCAAAGCAATAGTGGAGGAATATGAAAGCTACCTGAAAAGGAAGCAATCAGAACCTCTAGTAGAGAACAGACAGGAGAGCACTTCACAAAAAAGGAATCGCTCTACGACAGAAACACCCGAAACTCTGCCTAAAAAACCGAGGCGGAGTGAAGGCGAACAGAGCAGCGCAACAGCGGCAAGGCATTTCTGCGATGTAGCCAGAGATAGCCTGCAAGTGGCCATCATAGATGGGAATTCCTCCTCACCGAGCACGGTACAGGAAAGATGGGTGGAGATCGACGTCAGATTGTCGAGTATGGTGCTAAGCTATGTACTCGACAATCCAGCGGGTCCTCACCCGGAGTTTGACTCCTCTGAGACCCTCAGGGGCTACAGGGTCATCAAGTGCGCGGACCAGGCCTCCCTGGATTTCCTGACGGGTAGTGTTGCTAAAATCAGCAACGCCTTTGTAGGCCTCCAATTGAGGCTTATACCCGCCAGGGACATTCCAAAGAGACCTCGTGCTCGCATTTGGTTACCCCCACTAGAGGAGCCAGGCGAAAAACTCCTGAGGTGTATCAAGCTGCAGAACAAATCTATACCTGGTATAGATGAGTGGCAGCTGATAAAGGAGGAAAAACCAAATAAAGCCAGCAGACCAATACTAGTGGCCATTTGCGATGAGTCCATTGAGGCTCTCAAGAAGACTGACTACAAAATCAGCTTCGGTATTCGCAAGGCCAGGTTGAAAATCTTCCAAGGCGACAAAGCGGCTGACGAAGACGACACGGAAGAGGTCGACGACGCCAGCCAGTTGCTAAGGAATGTGGGCATCGAAGAAACCCGAGATGCCCAATAACAACCTTAGATGCGTACAGATAAACCTGCAGCACTCGAAGAGTGCTACAGCGAATCTGATAACCCTTATGAACGAGGGGAGCATCGACATCAGCCTAATACAGGAGCCCTGGGTCAAAGAAGACAACATTAAAGGGCTAAACAGCAGCAACTATAACCTGTTTTACACACGGAACAAAGGTAAACCTAGGGCATGCATTCTTATCAATAAAAGTATAAATGCATTTCTTTGTCCTAATTACAGCACAGCAGATATCATAGTGGTAAAGGTGGAACAGAAGGAAAAGCCCTTCTTCTTAGTCTCGGCCTACTTGGCCCATGACGAAGACATACCACCGACCCCGCTCACCAGACTAGTAGAGGAGAACAGGAAAGAAGATGTCCTAATAGGGTGTGATGCAAACGCAAGGCACACCGTATGGGGTAGCTCCAGCATAAACACCAGAGGTGAGTCACTCTTGCAGTATATTCTAAATAGTAATCTAAGTATATGCAACAAGGGCGATAAGCCAACTTTTATTTTTCCAAGCTCTGATAGGTTTCCGGGGTGGGAGGAAGTGCTTGACCTCACGCTATCAACAGACACAGACAGTCTCGTTGTGGATAACTGGAGGGTATCCGATGAGCCTTCCATGTCGGATCACTCCTGGATACTCTTCAGCATCCGCGGGAGGTACAGTGCTCCTCTCACATACCGGAACCCTAGAAGAACAGCATGGGAAAAATATACCAGAATAGCAACAAAATGCCTCGAAAAGGGAGGCAATAAGAGTATCAGAAATCCTCAAGAACTAGATTCAGAAGTAGAGAAGTTGGAAAAAATCTTAACCACAACTTTCAATAAATCTACTCCGCTAACAGTTTTGAAAAAGAGAAAGTCTCTCCCTTGGTGGAACAGTGAACTCAAGAATTTGAGAACACAACTAAGGAAAGCTTTCAATGAGAGTTTTAGAACCAAAATATGGCAGCCATATAAAGATATTATGAAAAGATACAAAAAAGCAGTCAGGAAAGCAAAAAACGACTCTTGGCGATCTTTCTGCACATCGATAGAAAGTTGCAGAGAAACCGCTAGGCTGAGCAAAATGCTATCCAAAGATCATATTAACACTGCCTACATTAGGACGGAGGGAAGTGATTGGACCTCCTCGGCAAAAGAGTCTCTGGAGGTACTAATTACAACACACTTCCCCGGGAGTCAGCAAACACCTTCAACGAGGGTTCAACCAGAACCACCGTTGAACGCAGCTGATTATCAAAGCCAAATAATAGACAAAAGCAAAATCAAGTATGCCATAAATAGTTTTGCACCATTTAAAGCGGCAGGTCCTGACGGGATTATGCCCATAATGTTGCAAAAACTGGTAGAACCAATGGTTCAGAGACTTGAAAATATATACAAAGCTAGCATTCTATTATCCTACATCCCAAGAAGTTGGAAAAGAAGTAAAGTTGTGTTCCTTCCAAAACCTGGCAGAAGAACACACGAAAATGCCAAGAACTTTAGGCCTATAAGCCTTACCTCCTTTATGCTGAAGGTACTGGAAAGGCTAATAGATCTACACGTAAGAACAATAATGGCGGAGAAGTTATCGAAGTCCCAACATGCGTACATAAAGGGCCGATCAACCGAAACTGCCCTTCACGAGGTGATAAGTGTAATTGAAAAATCACTACACCACAAACAATACACCATGGCTGCTTTTCTAGACATAGAGGGCGCCTTCAATAACATAGAAGTAAATGCGATAATTAACTCTCTGGCACATGGTGGCATAGATGACACTGTGTGCAGATGGATACTATCGATGCTTGAGAATAGGAAGATTATAGCTTCAAACGGCGCTGCAACACAAACAAGCTATGTGAGTAGAGGGACGCCTCAAGGAGGGTCTATGGGTTGTAGCGCTGAACGAAATACTCCTCCAACTAAACGGTGGAGGAGTGAAAGCAGTGGCGTATGCAGACGATATAGTGTTGTTGGTATCAGGCATGTTTCCTTCAACAGTCAGCGAGATTATGGAAAGAGCACTTCGAAGGTTAAACCTATGGGCTAAAAACAATGGACTAGGAGTTAACCCGAACAAAACAGAACTGATGCTATTCACAAGCAGAACCAAAATAAAATACCTCAATTTCAACTTCCGGTACTAAACGGTACAACACTCATTCTATCCCCCACAGCTAAATACTTGGGGGTGGAGATTGACACCAAATTGTCCTGGAAAATAAATATAGAAAAAAGAATAAACAAAGCATACATGGCTTACTATACTTGTAAGAGAATCGTCAACAAGAATTGGGGCCTCAAACCAAGTATAGTCATGTGGATGTATACGGCGGTCATAAGACCTATACTTACATATGGAGCTCTGGTATGGTGGCCAGCGCTAAACAAACAATATAACATTAAAAAATTAAATGGTATACAAAGAGCAGCATGTGCGGGTGTTACTGGGGCAATCAGGTCATGTCCGACTGATGCGCTCAACGTGATCCTGCATCAACTACCAATGGACATTTTTATTCAAAAAACAGCAGCTATTGCGGCGACAAGAATAAAAGAATTGGGAGGTTGGAACCAGCAGAACTATGCACATAGTGTAATTCTAAACAAGCTCACCATTAATAAATCAGACTACATTCTCCCAAAGCTGGACTTCAATAGACACTTCCAGGTAAGGATACCATCTAGACGAGAATGGAGAAGAGGCTCAATAGAAGAGGAGGATACCATCTCAGTCTATACCGACGGGTCCAAAATGGACTGCGGAGTAGGCACGGGGTATTCTCCACTGATCTTGACATATCTCTCCGAACTCGGCTAGCATCTTCCAAGCAGAAGTACTAGGCATAGAAAAAGCCTGCGAACCTCTATTGGAAAACCACGGGAATATAAATAAAGCAACTATATTTACGGATAGTCTTCACCCATGACAAACTCCAGCACAGTACACAACTGCAAGAGAGCACTAAGCGCAATAAAAGACAAGCTCCAACTAAACTTAATCTGGGTTCCCGGCCACAGGAACATTTTCGGTAACGAAAAAGCAGACGAGTTGGCAAAGGCAGGAGCTTTCCTCAACGAATCCGAGGCGGAGATAATACCAAGTCCGCTAGGATCAATCAAAGGAGAGATCAATAGACAATTTCAACAAATTGCAAATAACAGGCCAACAGGCCAACATATGACAGGAAAAGAACCAACGACTTACTAAATAGATCAAGGAAAAGTATTTACAGAGTAACAGCTACCACAACAGGGCACTGGCCATTTGGGGAACACGCATCCAAAATGGGTATGCCCTACAATGACATCTGCCGTGGCTGCGGAGTAGCAGGGAACAAGGAAACAATCTTCAACTTTCTCTGTGAATGCCCAGCTCTAGCACAGATCCGACACAAAACACTTGGAATCCATCTAGCACCAAACCTTGAATGAATTTCCACTAAAAGCATATCGGACATAAGTAGTTTCATCGAAACCTCAAAATGGTTTGAAACAGAAGGTGAAACGTAATAGCAGATACAGGAGGTTCTATGAACAGTGCATCAAAATGGCACATCAAGTGTTAATTGAGCCCGATAGGGCTGCACTCCTACCTACCTACCTACCTATACCAATACTTAAACCATACAAATTCTCCGATGAACTTGCTAACTATTGGCCGATTTCCCTCCTTCCATGTATGGGCAAAATTTTGGAAAAGATCGTGGCTAACCGCTTGAAGTGGTATGCTCAGCGAAACAAGTTCATATCACCGAATCAAGTCGCCTACAAAAAAGGTCAATGCACGTTAGATGCTTTAATCCAACTAGACTACTTCATTACTAACGCTTTGTCCAGGAAAAACCACGTGTCCGTACTATCTCTGGACTTTCACAGAGCTTTCGACAAAATTGGAGCCCATATTATTATTCGACAACTTAGAAAATGGAAAATTGGCCAGAATATGATACGTTTTATTACTAACTTTCTCACAAACAGAAAACTCAAAGTCAACGTAAATAGTTTTCTTTCTACAACACTCCCGCTTTCTAATGGTACGCCGCAAGGCTCACCTCTTTCAGCCTTCCTTTTTATCATTGCTTTCGATGATATTAGTAGGATGATAAAAAATTACATAAGAGTTGAGCACCAGATCTATGCTGACGATGTTCTAATCTACACAAAAGTCTCCGACGTTAATTTAGCTCAATCCTTATTTACTAATATACTCGCCAGAATTGAGACTTGGTCACTGGAGTCTGGTGCTTCACTTTCCATTATCCTTCCTGTATATTTAGGATTGAAAACACGTTGTTTAAACCTAATCTTTATTAAGAGCAATGAATTATAAAATTAACTTATGTTGCGATCCTCACGTGCGAAGCGATTGGCAGCTGCTATCCAAAAAAAGGGCGAATATAGAGGCAAACGTAAGGACGAATGAATGACAATGCGCGAATACAAAAATAGCGTAATGTCAAAAACAAGTGTAATAGAGTGATTAGTGTTGTAAAGCGATCATAATAATAAAATTATAAGTTATTGTAATTAGAATGTAAAAGATCGAAATTATGAAAATATAATTTAAGAATCTCGTTATGTTGGTACGCCACATTACTCCCCTCTTAGAAGCCGGGCCACAAAGAAGTGGTCTTGAGCTCATCGAAGGTAGCCACAAAGGCGACTTTGTGTGTTGAGTGCCACGAAGTGTCTGCTGGTTTTAAGTCCTGCATGACTCGCCGAAGTTCGGTAACCATCTCGTGTTCGTTATTTGCTGGTTTACTATTCACCCAAAATTCCGAAGGTAATCTAAGTGTTGTTCCATAAACGAGTTCGGCGGGGCTAGCCATTAAGTCGTCCTTAAAAACTGATCGTAGTCCCAGCAAGATCAATGGCAAATATGTCGTCCACCGTTCGTGTTTGTGGCAGAGAATGGCTGATTTTAGAGTACGGTGCCACCTCTCAATCATACCGTTTGCTTGAGGATGGTATGGCGTCGTGCGAAGGTGGTTAATCCCGAGGAATTTCAGAAGTTCTCGAAACAGAGCGCTTTCAAATTGTCTGCCCAAGTCGGACGTTATATTTGTGGGGATACCAAATCGGGAAATCCATGCATTCACTAAGGCTTTTGCTACTGTCGGCGCTGTAATATCCGGCATAGGAATGGCATCGGGCCATCTGGTAAACCTATCGATTATCGTTAGGCAATAACGGCTGCCATCGGATAAAGGGAAAGGCCCAACGATATCAATGTGGAGATGCGAAAAGCGCTGTGTTGGCATTGTAATTCGCTGAAGCGTTGCTCTGTTGTGACGGACAACCTTTGACTTTTGGCACTGGATGCAATGTCGTCCGAATTCTCTGCTGTCACGTTGGATGGATGGCCATACGAAGCGCTCAGACATAAGGCGTGCAGTAGTTCTTGTTCCTGGATGAGCTAAATCGTGAATAGCATGCAAAGCGTTTGATCTGA
This sequence comes from Bactrocera neohumeralis, assembly GCF_024586455.1. Classification (NCBI taxonomy): domain Eukaryota; kingdom Metazoa; phylum Arthropoda; class Insecta; order Diptera; family Tephritidae; genus Bactrocera; species Bactrocera neohumeralis. The sequence goes on from NC_065922.1 coordinate 60,081,702, forward strand.
ACTTCTGCGTGATGAATGGACGCACCCTGCTGGTTGAAGAATCGCAATAAATTCTTCGCGAACTGGAAGGAACAGCAAATTTCGTTAGTTTAAGTGAATGAGGCTTATCACCTGACAACAGAAATAGGAGCTCTGTATCTGTGGTTTGGTCCTCAGCTAGTTGATCGTAATCCATGGGCGTGAAGTTTATTGAATTAATACGTGACATCAAATCAGCAGGCGCGTTCTTTTTACCATCAACGTGACGAATATCTGTTGTAATCTGGGAAATGAAATCAAGTTGTCTCACTTGCCGGTCCGATGCTTTATCAAGGCGTTGTTGAAATGCGTAAACTAAAGGTTTGTGATCGGTGTAGATATGACACTGCCTACCTAAGACCATGTAGCGAAAATGGCGAAGGGACAGGTACAATGCTGTCAGCTCGCGGTCGTACGTGCTGTATCGCACCTCTGCCTTTGTAAATTTTCGGGAAAAGAAGCCGAGCGGTTGGAGGTGGCCATTAACCACTTGATTAAGTACTGCTCCCGCGGCGAAATTTGACGCGTCCACCCATAGCGATAACTCCGCATTGGGAACGGGGTGTGCGAGCATAACACAATTAACCAGTTGCATCTTGCAGGACTCAAAATAGCGCGTAGCTTCGTCGGACCACGTTAAAGGAGTGGAATCATTACGCGTGTTTGCTCCTATCATTTCAAAAAGGGGCCCTTGAGTTTCCATTGCGTGTGGCAGAAATCTACGATAAAAATTCAACATTGCAAGAAACCGCTTTAGCTCTTTTGCTATTTTTGGTCGTTCAAAGTTCCGAATAGCCTCTACGCGATTCTCTAATGGTCGAATACCATTCTTGGTGATGGAATGCCCCAAAAATTCGAGTTTCGTAACACCAAATTCCGATTTCGCTGCGTTAATTGTGAGGTTATGCTCTCGTATTCTTTTAAACACCTGTCGCAGATGTTTTCGATGTTCCTCATTCGACTTTGAAGCTACACATACGTCGTCTAAGTATGTAAAAACAAAGTCAAGGCCACGAAATACTTCATTTATTATGCGTTGGAATGTTTGGGCAGCATTTCGAAGGCCGAAAGTCATCTTAGTGAACTCATAGAGTCCGAACGGCGTAGTTATAGCAGTTTTGCACACGTCGTCGGGGTGTACAGGCACCTGATGAAATGCCTTCTGTAGGTCAATTTTTGAAAAAATTGTATTGCCTGCTAACACATTTGCGAAATCCTGCAGAAACGGTAAGGGGTAACGGTCCGGTATTGTCTGTGCATTAAGGGCTCGGTAATCCCCGCATGGCCTCCATGTTCCATCGGCTTTTCGCACCATGTGCAGTGGACTGGACCAGTTACTGCTGGATGGACGGCAAATGCCCAACTTTAGAAGATAGTCGAATTCGGCTCGAGCTGCAGTTAATTTCTCTGGAGAGAGTCGTCGTGGCCGCGAAAAAACGGGCTGGCCATTCGTTAAAATCCGATGAGCTACAGCGGAGTTGGTTGACGTGCCCATTGGAGGCGGTCTGGTGATCTCTACAAATTCGTCAAGAATATCGGCGAAATTTGTGTCTGCGTTGATCGTCTTAACACTTACCCCAAGTGTTCTATAAATTGTGCAAACTGATTTTAAATCGGTCTTGCTATCACATAAACATCTCTGCTTGAGATCTACCAAAATACCGAAGTTACTCAAAAAATCTGCGCCGATAATGGCATGAGAGACGTCGGCGATCAGAAAATTCCAAACGAATTCGCGACGTAATTTTAAATTTAATTTTAATAGAACTTCACCGTATACTTTAATAGGTGAGCCGTTCGCGGCAAACAATTTCAATCCGGTGGTGTTGACTCTAGCTGTCTTCGTATTTGACGGTATTACGGACACATCAGCGCCAGTATCGATGAGAAAGCTAATGTTCGACGAAGAGTCAAAGATACGAAGTCGGTGGTTGTTGGCGACCTCAGGTTGCTTGCCAGTACCTGAAATCGTTGCAGCTGAGCAACATTATTGTGACGACGGCTTTTTGACAAAACTGCAGGGCTCACTGCACTTCGTAGCTTTGTCAGCAAATTTTCGATGGTACCAACAAAAGTTCTCCGAAGTATCACGTTGTGCGCTATGTCGTACTCTTTTAGTTCGTGAAGGTGACCTTGAACGAATACGGTCATTCTTAAAGTTAAGGTGCTTTTTCACTTTTTGCAAGCGTCGTTGCTGACTATCGGTGAAATGATCAGTTAGCTTTTGTTTAATTTATTTGAATTTTTCAATGGAAGGCGCTGCTTCTATGATTGGCTTTAGCTCCAGAAGTTTATTTGGCGGAAGGCTCGCCAACACTATGTGAAATTTTCTAGTGTCGGAATATACGAGCGACGCCTGAAACCAAAATTCTAAAGCGTAGAAATAGGCCTCGATACTGTCTTCATTCATTTGAGGAAGCGGAATTCGAGGTACAGTGCTGTAATTCCCAGTAAGCGTAGCTTCCCCACCGCTGTTGCCAACTGCCATGCTGTCGTCCAGAGACATGATGTGGGAAATTTTCGAATTAAACAGATTCAAAAGCGAGGTTATACACGAGATGTTGCTTCAAAACGTAGGCTCTTGCACACGAATGGATGAATAGAAATACGAGTGAGAGTGTTCCTGCCACGTGCAGGCTCTTGCAATCGGATCAGCCGATGTAATTAACGGGATGCGGCAACTTCTAACGAGCACCCCAAAAAATGTGCTTATGTGACTTTTCTCAATGCGCGCCGGCGAAGGCCTTTGCAAACGAGCGGCTTCCTTTTAATTGTGGTGCACAAACGACGGGGGTCACCAATTTAGGATTGAAAACACGTTGTTTAAACCTAATCTTTATTAAGAGCAATGAATTATAAAATTAACTTATGTTGCGATCCTCACGTGCGAAGCGATTGGCAGCTGCTATCCAAAAAAGGGCGAATATAGAGGCAAACGTAAGGACGAATGAATGACAATGCGCGAAGACAAAAATAGCGTAATGTCAAAAACAAGTGTAATAGAGTGATTAGTGTTGTAAAGCGATCATAATAATAAAATTATAAGTTATTGTAATTAGAATGTAAAAGATCGAAATTATGAAAATATAATTTAAGAATCTCGTTATGTTGGTACGCCACATATATATGTAGGAAGCAAAATTGCATATATAAATATCTCTCGTCTAAGCATTCATTTATTCATCCGAACACACTAGTCAATGTTGTCAGAGCTTTGCTAACTTCAAAAATAGATTATGGGCTCCCCATCTATGGCAATTGCTCCAAAAGCAGTATCAACCTTTTAAATGCACCATACCATTGCGCAATACGGCGAAGTCTCCGGACCTTTCCAACCTCGCCAATAAAAACGATAATGGCTGAATCTGGTTTACCAACTATTCAAAATAAAATTATAGATTCTTCGCTCCAACATACATTCCATACAACTGTAACCCATGCCACGAAAAAAAGAAAAATTCCAAGAATACAATCGGCTATTTCGAAATGCTTAAGTTTCGCTGCAGAAAATAATATTTTACGTAACGCAACATGCAAATTCACCACTCGTCATCCTCCCTGTCTGATCAATGATAAAATCCTACAGAATAAGCTTATGTTTTTGTCCAAGCAAAACACACCAAACGAAGTCTTTCAACAAACCTTTGCTGAACTGGAATCTAATTATACAAATAATGGCTGGAAGTTATTGTTCACGGATGGCTCCAAGTCCATCGATTCCACTTCGTTCGCAGTTGTCACTGTCACAAGAGAAATTATTTGCAATTGGCTTCTCCCCTCAACGAGCTCTGTATTTACCGCTGAAGGATCTGCTATCCTTCATGCAGTTAATCACGCAAAAAAGACTAAAGGAAAGTTCCTCATCTGTACAGACAGCAAATCGTGTATGTCTGCAATAACGTCTCCTTCCAATCGGAATCCCATAATAGAAGTTATCAGGGACGCGGTCATTGGTGCCCCTCAGAAAATCCAAGTAATGTGGATCCCTGGCCATGCTGGTATTACAGGCAATCACTTTGCGAAAAATGTAGCCAGGACTCCTGCCTTAACATACTACGTCTCATCCAAGCAAGACATTTCTAACCTTATTAAGCAAAAAAGGAATCAAAAAAACGCAAGCGAATGGAAAACATTTAAACATCACTACGCTGTCATAAACCCAGCCAGAAATCGAATAATCTACTCGTCAACAGTTCCAACTAGCGCAATGAAGACATATACTCGATTAAGGATTGGACACACTATTATACACGCCCACTTACTATCGGGTAAAAGCCCATCCATTTGCCCCCTTTGCGATGACACCGCTTCTATCAAATACTTACTCACACTCTGTCCGATGCTTCACCCAACAGCCCACAACTCTGGCAACATTGATCTCATAAAACTACTAAGTGAACCTTCAGAAAAAAACGTGATGATTGTATATAGATTCTTAAAAACCAACGATTTGTTAAAATATATTTAAGCAACTTACATCTTTACTAACCCTTAGCAAATAGAATTTTTCACCTTGTTATAATTACAAGACGGCTGAAGGCCTCGTAGCCAGTGCTGCGTTTATGTATTTATATAATAAAACTCTTTTTGTTATATGAATTATTATAAATAAATAAATAAAATAAATTAATCAAATTCATAAAATTTCTCGCTCACTTAGCACCACTCACTCACTGACACCAAAGTTAAATAAAGCTCAGAGCTTTCAAACACGCGAGCATTGAAAATAAACGATAATCAAATCACAGTTTACGACTGTTGTAATTTAATAGCCAGTAATGTAAATATGAAACTCTAGCTGACCCGACAGATGTCGTACTGCCTCAATTGATAATTAAAAGAACAAACAAAAGGAATCCTTAATAATGAAAAAAATCCTTGTACAAATGAAGTTTTATTATTATTTTCGATAAATAACACAAGTTGTGGCTTATTTTCAAAACAGAGTTTTCCTGAAAAACTGGCTATTTATAAGGTTTAATTTGATATTGACAGACACATACAGTTATGATACAGTCTGTTAATCAATTTAAAGCTTTCTGATAAATAATATTTTCTGTTTTGTTTTGTGGTGCGTAAATAAATAAAGATGACGGGTTTTCGACGCGCGAACACGCGATGGATAATTGGCCATACGCAAAACAGGATCCCGTAAACTTCCAACAATTGTCCTCTATGTGATGACATCTTTCGAGCGATTGTACATGAAAAAACATGGAGTGGTTCATCGCTCGTTCTCGCCCAATTTAAAATAAACTATAAAGCTATACATTATCTATATATCTATTTGGACCGATTTCACTAATTCTTTTTTGTTGTATTTGTTATTATTAGGAGAAGGTTCTTATGTAAACAAAAATTACGAAAGTTGCCGGAAAACGCCTAAAAACAGTCCTTTTCTTTTTTCCATACAAACGTTTTATTTTGTACGAGTATACACATATGTAAGTAAAAATGAATGTTTGTTTGTTAGTAACGCTAATAGCCTTGACAGACGGCAGCGTTAATCCGGATTAACTGCGCACTTAATCAGATCCAAATTTGTAGGTGACAGACGGCAGCTATGCGAGTTTGAAACTCTCGTAAACAGCTCATTGTCCTTTTTATAATATTTTCAATGAAAATTGATAGAAGATAAACATTACGGTTGTTAGCCGACCAATTTTTACCAAATCATTTTTTATTACAAAAGCATATCAACACATTATTTTTAAAACTGCATCATAACATAGAAGTTTTATTGATATTATATTGAGAATTTGATAAACAGCTGTCAGGGTTGCTTGTATTTCATTCACAATAGATGAAAATTGGCCATTTTTAACAATGTTGCCAACGAAAATCTTACAAACTCCCTAAAATTTTGAGAGTTATTTTTGGATTCAGCAACGGAGTTAGCTGCGGTAACTCCTGAATTAATCCCGAAAAATGCAATTAATCTGGTTTAACGCTGCCGTCTGTCAATGCTATAAGGCTCGACAATGGTTTCGCCGTTCATTGAATATCATGAAATTTTCAGAAGTTGTTCGCTGTGGATCTGGAAAGGTTCAGAAATAAAAAAAAAACTGTTCATAAAAAAAAGTCGAAAAATTGGAAATTTCCAAAAATTGACTTTTTTCATGCAATTCTTTTTTCTTTTGTTTTTCAATATTTTGATTGCAAATTATATGAATCGTTCAGGATGCGATGACATACGTGTGGAATTATGGATCGGGGTCAATCAGCAAGCGATTGTCATGTTGTCACAGCACGACTTTTCAAACAACAGTCGGTTTGTATGTCTAACAATAAATGCACGAAACACTATCCACTTGCTTTTCTTTCGAAATGGCAAACTGGAAATGATGGATATCCACTCTATCGTCATAGATAACTTGATCAGAATCTCTTTTCTTGCTCTCTCGCTTGTCAGCTGGCAGGGCACCCTGATCTGTTTTCTGAGCTGGCAACAAAACAGAATCAGGGTGCCGTCAACCAGCAGTTAGTGAAAAAGGCGGGATGCCATAAGAGCAGCGCTATAATTACTTGACGAAATTAGTGTGAAATGAAATTTCATTGAACTGTGCGAACATATTTTGGCAAAATAAATGTTTATGTAAATTAATTAATGATTTTGCATTTTAGCCTTTATATATGTATGTATGCATTTTCAAAGTGTTTAATTTAGTGTTTTGTATAATTTATTAAATACCCAAGCTAATATTTTTCAGCAGTGGCATGATTGGCAAATGTTATAAAAAATGCAAGTTTTGACAGCTCTCTCTCGAACCAAAGAGTCTCGTATCAAGTTATCTATGCTATCGTCGTAGCTCATCAGACGACCATACAACTTAGAGTAGTGAATATCGAAGTTGACAACATATGGATCGTACTATATACGCCACTGTTGTCTAATTCACATTCGAATCTCATGTCAATTTTCGATATTGTAGTTTGGTGAAATCGATCAAATATGTTTGCAAGTAAGTCACCAAAGGAAGCAACATGGCGGTTATTGGTCTTGAACGATGCGGTCGAACTGCAATAAACCGCTTTGTAGGTTATTTACTTTTGCAATTCATGAACGTTTTCCGACTGTTGTGCGTCTCGCACTTAATTTGGAGAATGGCCAAAGAGTGTACTTCAACCCAGAGAATATAGTGCAGCCAGTGGAAACAACGCCAGCAACAAAATTACGCAGAAAGGAAGGTCAACGAGTAGATTGACATCCAGGTGTGTTCTCAATTAATGCATTTCGATGAATTTACACAATCCACCGGAAAAACGACCTTCGGTTCCTATTGGATAATGTACGCATTTCAACTTCATTTAAGCCATTGCGTACTGTAAATGGTACGCTGTGTACAATTTTTTTAGAAGCAAGCCAGCAAAATATGTACGATGCGGTGCAAATGAAGTTCGCACACTTTTCGGGAAGATCATTTCGACATATCAACCTTCAAATCCGCTTCAATTATGGTATACGAACAAAAATTACATTGTCGAAGACATTTTACATCGTATTCGCTAAGAATTGCTGATACTTCCGGTGGTTTAATGTCAACTCCATCTGCCGTTTATCAATTCATGAAAGATGAACTCATAAAGAATATTCGGACATTGGCCAAATTATCGTAACTACAATTTTTTGAATGCACGCACAATTTTAGCTGCCAAAAATACCGATGTTGTTGACTTAAACTGGAAGATTTAAAGTCAAATTCCGGGAGACTTGCGCTCATACAAATCGATCGATCGTCTTGACAATGAGACGAAGCCGCGAATTATCAAGTGGAATTTCTAAGTGCTTTGGAGAGGCTTGGTATGACACCGCATTATTTGCGTCGCAAAGTTGGATCTGTCGTTATTATGTTTCGCAATCTTCAAGCACCGAAACTGTGTAATGCAACCCGACTGATTGTAACGTAGCTATCTTATAGAATGGGGCAGAATGCTTGACTGTACGAATTCCTCTGAGCTCCAACGATTTGCCATTTCAGTTCAAACCTTTTCAGTTTTCAAAGAGTTCTAAAATTTTCCATATCAGTTCCAACGCATTCCGTTTCCAGTGAAAATTGCATTTGAGATGAGAATCAATAGGACACAAGGATAGTCGGTAGAAGTGTGTGGCATAAATTTGGAAATGCTATGTTTTTCACACGGCCGGATATACGTGGCGTGCTCACGAGTTGGAAAACCATCTTCTCTGTACATTTACGCACCGAAACAGAAACCAAAAAATATTGTTTATCAAGCTTCGTTTCATTGAAAAAATTTGGAAAAATCGAAAATAAATGATTTTCAACACAATATAAGTTCAACTTTCTTTTCATTTCAAAACACATAATTTCAGGCAGGACAACGGCTGCTAGTATATGATAAAGTTCAAATTGATTCCACTTTTTATCTAGAAAACTTTTTTATGGGAAAAAGAAAAGAACTGTTTTTAGGGTCTTCCCGGCAGTTATTCGGATCTCACTAGACCTCCACGAATATTAATAATAGATAATCCATTCAGCCGTTCAGCCGTTCTCGAGTTTTAGCGAGACTAACGAAAAGTAATTCATTTATATTTACATATATGTATATATAGATACTGAAATTGTCCAAAAAGTCGAAAACTCGATTCAATGTTGACTAAAAATTTTAAAATTTATAGGACAACTCAAAATTAAGGTTAAGGGATCACCATAAGCCCAATATGATATTGTGACGCACCTAGACTTACAAAAAGCAAAGGTTGTTCCTCTCATTGGTGTTTAATGGGAATCAGCTGTAAAAAGCATCAAAATAATTATAAAAAATTGTGTACAGTATTAACAAGAATCGAAGCCGATGTTTTCAAAGGAGCACCCATTCTGATCAGACCTGACGCAAGCGTGGAGTCGCTGTCCTTAATAAGCCGATCATAAAAAAATAATTGATAGTAGAATAATAGAATATCATTACATAAAAAGTACCTGTTGAATTTATGCAGAGTAATCTTATACCATGTCCAGACCGAAAATTTAAAAGATTATATTACATTTAAGTATTTCATAACCCAACAGTGTTCTCACTGCCGTTAGAAAGATCAAAAAACAGCTGTTATTGTCATTCAAGAATTCACATCGCTTAATATTTATCAAAAGGAAAGATTGTCATATAGTATTTTCAAATAAAAGCCGTCTTTTTTTAATATTTTCCATATGATAGAAATAATGGATGCATTTTTTCATTTGTTAAGTCGATTTTCGGGTGAAATTAAATGTTTATTTACATTTTTTCCCCTTTGTAGTGTCTAAATCAGCTGTGATAATGTAACAGATTTCCAGTGCTGACAAGTAGATTGCGCAAAATCAGAGTCGCACAGAGAGATTTAGCGTGGATCAGTTTCAAATCATTTCAATGAAGTGATTTGGAACTGTCATTTTTGTATGGCGAAATCTTGATAAATTTTTAAGATTAGTGGGATAATCCATTCAACAGCCGAAATCGTGTGATTAAGTGTCGGTCTGCACATGGTATTACAATCAACACAAAACAAACTACAAACACAATGTTGAATTCACGCATAGTAATTTTATAATTAACACTTCCAAATTAAGAACAAACACAATTTATAAAATCAACTTTTTCTCTCATTTATTTTAGACGCTTGCAGCCAACTCGACATTCACATATATAATGAAATTCAAATATGAAAAACGTTCATAAGTATTTCATGTTAATAGAAGAAAAGTAATATAACTGTAAATTTTGATATTTTTACTGTGAATATTCACAATATTAAAAAGCAGTGATGTAATTAAAAAGGACCTGCAAATCTAATACGCCTCCTCAAAGTTTACACTGAAAAGAAAATTCTAAAATAAAGTAAAATTATTTCATACTTTTATATGCCTAGTTGTGCACACTGGGAAAATACAATTACATAGTCCAACATTTGTTGTAAGGATTGGGAAAAACACAGAAAAACCCAGTAAGACTACAATTACGTAAAGATAAAGATATACATTTAAATGATTAGTTTTATGTTGTATTCAATTTTTCTCTTCTACCAGTCCTTTTTGACATCTCAATTTTAGGAATCGGTCTGCAGGTAACGGTTTCGTCAAAATATCAGCTAACTGTTCATCTGTATACTCAAGAATAATTAGCTTATTTTCAATTTGTTCTCTAGAAAAATTATACTTTATATCAATATGTTTTGTTCTTTTGTATTCCAACAAATTAAGCATGATTCAAACATTTGAAATAAATATCCTGTTTTACTTTACTACTTACTTTTTCTATTAGTTTCACTCCCACCCCAGTCAGAGTCAACAAAACCTATTAAAATATTTTTATAACCAGGTTTCTTAATGTAAACTAACTTTAAATCAATAGTACCTTTAAGGTATCTGAGAACTCTTTTTAAACCTCTTCATAATTCTGCACTATTTTTGTTGGTATATCTACTTAAAATATTAATTGATTTACTTAAGTCTGGTCGCGAACATATTATAACATACATCAAACAGCCAATTAAATTACGACTTGGCGCATCACATCTGTCATCTGAATTTAATGCCTCATAATCGATTTAACTTGAAAGTGGAGTACTAACAGTTTTACAATCGTTCATTTTAAATTTATTCAGTATATTTTTAATGTAAGTGGTTTGACCACTGTGGAATTCACAAAACCCATTTCCTTTAATGCTCCATCAAAAACATCAAACCAACATCTAGCAGCTTGCTTAAGACCGTATATGGCTTTATTTAATTTACGGACTTTGTCTGAATCACAGGATAATCCTCTTTTAACGTACGGTTTAAAAATGCTGTTTTAACGTCCATGTGATGAACTTTTAAGCCAGATTGGTTGGAGAAAGCCAATATAAGGCGAAAATTCGAAATTCTAGCTACTGGAGCAAACGTTTCATCATAATCGTTTATATATTCTTGTGTAAAACCTCGTGAAACAAGTCGTGCCTTGTATTTGACTGGGTTGCCTAATTCGTCGTGCTTAATTGCAAAAACCCATTTACAGTCAACTAGATCTTTAGGTTTAGGTCTTTGTACAAGTGACCAAGTTTTGCTATAAGAATGCGAATCTAGTTCTTCCTCTATTGCTTTCCCAATAAGACCTATAACTTCTACTTTATATTTCTCCAAATTTATTTGGAGTGCTACTAATGAAAGTGAGCATTCATTATACAATTATATGACAGTGAGTTTTCTTTCTTATCTGATATCTGTTTACGGTCCTTTAATCTTTCATTTTTTCTAACATCGTTATTATCGGTTGTGAACCTGACAATTTAGAACTGTGTTCATCTACTGATACGTTTTCAACCGTATTTACCAAATCATAATTTTTATCATATTTGTCCAAATAATCACACTGTTCATCTGAATTAAGTATTTCAGATTTTTCTTCCGTACTTTCATTCGGGAATTTTTGTTTCATTCTTTCCGTACTATCATTCGGGAATTTTTCTTTCACACCTTCCGTACTGTCATTCGGGAATTTTTCTTTCATTCTTTCAGTACTCTCATTCGGGGGGAATTAAAGCCTTTTGATTGGACACTATCTTTCATTACATTCCTGGAATGTATTATATTTGTTTCATCTACAATAGCATTTCTTGCTGTTAGAAAGCTTCTGCTATCTTCGTCCCACAATTTAAACCCATTCGGTTCGTATCCAACAAGTATAAATTTCTTTGATTTCGCATCAAATTTCCTCATTCGATAAGATTTCTCGACCATTGTCTATGTACTAATTCACTACTTTTGAATTGAAATGTGCTCCACTTTTAGCGACAAAATCTTTAAATGACAGATTTATAAGTGATTAGATACGTTACACAATAATGTGTAAATTGATCAACAAATATGACATAATAACTTTTACGATCTACCGTGGATGGTGTAATCGGACCACAAACATCAGAATGAATTATAAATAAGGGTTTCTTTATGTAGTTTTGATCTTTATATTTTTCAAAAGGTAATCTAGCCTGTTTTCCATTAATACAAGCCTCACATAAATCATTTTTAGGGTGTACATACACGACTCGAAACAAAGAGACCTGAACCAGCGGTTAAACGGCAAAGGTCGCACGAGGGAGAAACCTCCCTTTTCAAAATACCGCAGCAGGGAGGACGGCGCTCTCTCCCATGAAGAATGGAAGAGAGTAGCGGCAGCTATCTCTTCAGTCTTCCTCAAGGTGGTTATGGAAAACCCTGGGCGACTCCAAAATGTGTTAGTGCCGGTTGGCACCATGAGCTGCACAAGCTGACTGGATGCGCCGATGAAAGATCGGCCATCTTGTATAAAAAGGCAGTATCTCTGGTAGGGGAGGTCTGGAAGGGAGCTAGACTGGAGGCCGTGGACAAAGAGGATCTTCCTCTTCGCTCTAGGGCTCGCGTCTGGCTGCCAGCCGAACCGTCCACTGCGAAAGAGATCGAGGAAATCCTCAGGTACTGCAACCCCTCACTTCCCGTGCATGACTGGACGGTTATAAAGCTGGAGGGAACCGATGAACCATATCGGCAGGCGCCGATGACGGGTTTTCGACGTGCGAACACGCGATGGATAATTGGCCATGCGCAAAACAGGATTCCGTAAACTTCCAACAATTGTCCTTTATGTGATGACATCTTTCGAGCGATTGTACATGAAAAAACATGGAGTGGTTCATCGCTCGTTCTCGCCCAATTTAAAATAAACTATAAAGCTATACATTATCTATATATCTATTTGGACCGATTTCACTAATTCTTTTTTGTTGTATTTGTTATTATTAGGAGAAGGTTCTTATGTAAAAAAAATTACGAAAGTTGCCGGAAAACGCCTAAAACAGTTCTTTTCTTTTTTCCATACAAACTTTTTATTTTGTACGAGTATACACATATGTAAGTAAAAATGAATGTTTGTTTGTTAGTAACGCTAATAGCCTTGACAGACGGCAGCGTTAATCCGGATTAACTGCGCACTTAATCAGATCCAAATTTGTAGGTGACAGACGGCAGCTATGCGAGTTTGAAACTCTCGTAAACAGCTCATTGTCCTTTTTATAATATTTTCAATGAAAATTGATAGAAGATAAACATTACGGTTGTTAGCCGACCAATTTTTACCAAATCATTTTTTATTACAAAAGCATATCAACACATTATTTTTAAAACTGCATCATAACATAGAAGTTTTATTGATATTATATTGAGAATTTGATAAACAGCTGTCAGGGTTGCTTGTATTTCATTCACAATAGATGAAAATTGGCCATTTTTAACAATGTTGCCAACGAAAATCTTACAAACTCCCTAAAATTTTGAGAGTTATTTTTGGATTCAGCAACGGAGTTAGCTGCGGTAACTCCTGAATTAATCCCGAAAAATGCAATTAATCTGGTTTAACGCTGCCGTCTGTCAATGCTATAAGGCTCGACAATGGTTTCGCCGTTCATTGAATATCATGAAATTTTCAGAAGTTGTTCGCTGTGGATCTGGAAAGGTTCAGAAATAAAAAAAAAACTGTTCATAAAAAAAAGTCGAAAAATTGGAAATTTCCAAAAATTGACTTTTTTCATGCAATTCTTTTTTCTTTTGTTTTTCAATATTTTGATTGCAAATTATATGAATCGTTCAGGATGCGATGACATACGTGTGGAATTATGGATCGGGGTCAATCAGCAAGCGATCGTCATGTTGTCACAGCACGACTTTTCAAACAACAGTCGGTTTGTATGTCTAACAATAAATGCACGAAACACTATCCACTTGCTTTTCTTTCGAAATGGCAAACTGGAAATGATGGATATCCACTCTATCGTCATAGATAACTTGATCAGAATCTCTTTTCTTGCTCTCTCGCTTGTCAGCTGGCAGGGCACCCTGATCTGTTTTCTGAGCTGGCAACAAAACAGAATCAGGGTGCCGTCAACCAGCAGTTAGTGAAAAAGGCGGGATGCCATAAGAGCAGCGCTATAATTACTTGACGAAATTAGTGTGAAATGAAATTTCATTGAACTGTGCGAACATATTTTGGCAAAATAAATGTTTATGTAAATTAATTAATGATTTTGCATTTTAGCCTTTATATATGTATGTATGCATTTTCAAAGTGTTTAATTTAGTGTTTTGTATAATTTATTAAATACCCAATCTAATATTTTTCAGCAGTGGCATGATTGGCAAATGTTATAAAAAATACTCGCATTTTGACAGCTCTCTCTCGAACCAAAGAGTCTCGTATCAAGTTATCTATGCTATCGTCGTAGCTCATCAGACGACCATACAACTTAGAGTAGTGAATATCGAAGTTGACAACATATGGATCGTACTATATACGCCACTGTTGTCTAATTCACATTCGAATCTCATGTCAATTTTCGATATTGTAGTTTGGTGAAATCGATCAAATATGTTTGCAAGTAAGTCACCAAAGGAAGCAACATGGCGGTTATTGGTCTTGAACGATACGGTCGAACTGCAATAAACCGCTTTGTAGGTTATTTACTTTTGCAATTCATGAACGTTTTCCGACTGTTGTGCGTCTCGCACTTAATTTGGAGAATGGCCAAAGAGTGTACTTCAACCCAGAGAATATAGTGCAGCCAGTGGAAACAACGCCAGCAACAAAATTACGCAGAAAGGAAGGTCAACGAGTAGATTGACATCCAGGTGTGTTCTCAATTAATGCATTTCGATGAATTTACACAATCCACCGGAAAAACGACCTTCGGTTCCTATTGGATAATGTACGCATTTCAACTTCATTTAAGCCATTGCGTACTGTAAATGGTACGCTGTGTACAATTTTTTTAGAAGCAAGCCAGCAAAATATGTACGATGCGGTGCAAATGAAGTTCGCATACTTTTCGGGAAGATCATTTCGACATATCAACCTTCAAATCCGCTTCAATTATGGTATACGAACAAAAATTACATTGTCGAAGACATTTTACATCGTATTCGCTAAGAATTGGAAATGTGTCAATTCTGGTTGATACTTCCGGTGGTTTAATATCAATTCCATCTGCCGTTTATCAATTCATGAAAGATGAACTCATAAAGAATATTCGGACATTGGCCAAATTATCGTAACTACTACTTTTTTGAATGCACGCACAATTTTAGCTGCCAAAAATACCGATGTTGTTGACTTAAACTGGAAGATTTAAAGTCAAATTCCGGGAGACTTGCGCTCATACAAATCGATCGATCGTCTTGACAATGAGACGAAGCCGCGAATTATCAAGTGGAATTTCTAAGTGCTTTGGAGAGGCTTGGTATGACACCGCATTATTTGCGTCGCAAAGTTGGATCTGTCGTTATTATGTTTCGCAATCTTCAAGCACCGAAACTGTGTAATGCAACCCGACTGATTGTAACGTAGCTATCTTATAGAATGGGGCAGAATGCTTGACTCTACGAATTCCTCTGAGCTCCAACGATTTGCCATTTCAGTTCAAACCTTTTCAGTTTTCAAAGAGTTCTAAAATTTTCCATATCAGTTCCAACGCATTCCGTTTCCAGTGAAAATTGCATTTGAGATGAGAATCAATAGGACACAAGGATAGTCGGTAGAAGTGTGTGGCATAAATTTGGAAATGCTATGTTTTTCACACGGCCGGATATACGTGGCGTGCTCACGAGTTGGAAAACCATCTTCTCTGTACATTTACGCACCGAAACAGAAACCAAAAAATATTGTTTATCAAGCTTCGTTTCATTGAAAAAATTTGGAAAAATCGAAAATAAATGATTTTCAACACAATATAAGTTCAACTTTCTTTTCATTTCAAAACACATAATTTCAGGCAGGACAACGGCTGCTAGTATATGATAAAGTTCAAATTGATTCCACTTTTTATTTAGAAAACTTTTTTATGGGAAAAAGAAAAGAACTGTTTTTAGGGTCTTCCCGGCAGTTATTCGGATCTCACTAGACCTCCACGAATATTAATAATAGATAATCCGTTCAGCCGTTCTCGAGTTTTAGCGAGACTAACGAAAAGTAATTCATTTATATTTATATGTATATATATAGATACTGAAATTGTCCAAAAAGTCGAAAACTCGATTCAATGTTGACTAAAAATTTTAAAATTTATAGGACAACTCAAAATTAAGGTTAAGGGATCACCATAAGCCCAATATGATATTGTGACGCACCTAGACTTACAAAAAGCAAAGGTTGTTCCTCTCATTGGTGTTTAATGGGAATCAGCTGTAAAAAGCATCAAAATAATTATAAAAAATTGTGTACAGTATTAACAAGAATCGAAGCCGATGTTTTCAAAGGAGCACCCATTCTGATCAGACCTGACGCAAGCGTGGAGTCGCTGTCCTTAATAAGCCGATCATAAAAAAATAATTGATAGTATCGGGTGATTTTTTAAGAGCTTGATAACTTTTTTTAAAAAAAAAACGCATAAAATTTGCAAAATCTCATCGGTTCTTTATTTGAAACGTTAGATTGGTTCATGACATTTACTTTTTGAAGATAATTTCATTTAAATGTTGACTCATGTGGTTTCAACAAGATGGCGCTACATGCCACACAGCTCGCGATTCTATGGCCATTTTGAGGGAAAACTTCGGAGAACAATTCATCTCAAGAAATGGACCCGTAAGTTGGCCACCAAGATCATGCGATTTAACGCCTTTAGACTATTTTTTGTGGGGCTACGTCAAGTCTAAAGTCTACAGAAATAAGCCAGCAACTATTCCAGCTTTGGAAGACAACATTTCCGAAGAAATTCGGGCTATTCCGGCCGAAATGCTCGAAAAAGTTGCCCAAAATTGGACTTTCCGAATGGACCACCTAAGACGCAGCCGCGGTCAACATTTAAATGAAATTATCTTCAAAAAGTAAATGTCATGAACCAATCTAACGTTTCAAATAAAGAACCGATGAGATTTTGCAAATTTTATGCGTTTTTTTTTTAAAAAAAGTTATCAAGCTCTTAAAAAATCACCCGATAGAATAATAGAATATCATTACATAAAAAGTACCTGTTGAATTTATGCAGAGTAATCTTATACCATGTCCAGACCGAAAATTTAAAAGATTATATTACATTTAAGTATTTCATAACCCAACAGTGTTCTCACTGCCGTTAGAAAGATCAAAAAACAGCTGTTATTGTCATTCAAGAATTCACATCGCTTAATATTTATCAAAAGGAAAGATTGTCATATAGTATTTTCAAATAAAAGCCGTCTTTTTTTAATATTTTCCATATGATAGAAATAATGGATGCATTTTTTCATTTGTTAGGTCGATTTTCGGGTGAAATTAGATTCATTGCTTTTAAAAAAATTTGTTTATTTACATTTTTTCCCCTTTGTAGTGTCTAAATCAGCTGTGATAATGTAACAGATTTCCAGTGCTGACAAGTAGATTGCGCAAAATCAGAGTCGCACAGAGAGATTTAGCGTGGATCAGTTTCAAATCATTTCAATGAAGTGATTTGGAACTGTCATTTTTGTATGGCGAAATCTTGATAAATTTTTAAGATTAGTGGGATAATCCATTCAACAGCCGAAATCGTGTGATTAAGTGTCGGTCTGCACATGGTATTACAATCAACACAAAACAAACTACAAACACAATGTTGAATTCACGCATAGTAATTTTATAATTAACACTTCCAAATTAAGAACAAACACAATTTATAAAATCAACTTTTTCTCTCATTTATTTTAGACGCTTGCGACCAACTCGACATTCACATACATATATAATGAAATTCAAATATGAAAAACGTTCATAAGTATTTCATGTTAATAGAAGAAAAGTAATATAACTGTAAATTTTGATATTTTTACTGTGAATATTCACAATATTAAAAAGCAGTGATATAATTAAAAAGGACCTGCAAATCTAATACGCCTCCTCAAAGTTTACACTGAAAAGAAAATTCTAAAATAAAGTAAAATTATTTCATACTTTTATATGCCTAGTTGTGCACACTGGGAAAATACAATTACATAGTCCAACATTTGTTGTAAGGATTGGGAAAAACACAGAAAAACCCAGTAAGACTACAATTACGTAAAGATAAAGATATACATTTAAATGATTAGTTTTATGTTGTATTCAATTTTTCTCTTCTACCAGTCCTTTTTGTCATCTCAATTTTAGGAATCGGTCTGCAGGTAACGGTTTCGTCAAAATATCAGCTAACTGTTTATCTGTATACTCAAGAATAATTAGCTTATTTTCAATTTGTTCTCTAGAAAAATTATACTTTATATCAATATGTTTTGTTCTTTTGTATTCCAACAAATTAAGCATGATTCAAACATTTGAAATAAATATCCTGTTTTACTTTACTACTTACTTTTTCTATTAGTTTCACTCCCACCCCAGTCAGAGTCAACAAAACCTATTAAAATATTTTTATAACCAGGTTTCTTAATGTAAACTAACTTTAAATCAATAGTACCTTTAAGGTATCTGAGAACTCTTTTTAAACCTCTTCATAATTCTGCACTATTTTTGTTGGTATATCTACTTAAAATATTAATTGATTTACTTAAGTCTGGTCGCGAACATATTATAACATACATCAAACAGCCAATTAAATTACGACTTGGCGCATCACATCTGTCATCTGAATTTAATGCCTCATAATCGATTTTACTTGAAAGTGGAGTACTAACAGTTTTACAATCGTTCATTTTAAATTTATTCAGTATATTTTTAATGTAAGTGGTTTGACCACTGTGGAATTCACAAAACCCATTTCCTTTAATGCTCTATCAAAAACATCAAACCAACATCTAGAAGCTTGCTTAAGACCGTATATGGCTTTATTTAATTTACAGATTTTGTCTGTATCACAGGATAATCCGTTAAAAATGCTGTTTTAACGTCCATGTAATGAACTTTTAAACCAAATTGGTTGGAGAAAGCCAATATAAGGCGAAAATTCGAAATTCTAGCTACTGGAACAAACGTTTCATCATAATCGTTTATATATTCTTGTGTAAAACCTCGTGAAACAAGTCGTGCCTTGTATTTGACTGGGTTGCCTAATTCGTCGTGCTTAATTGCAAAAACCCATTTACAGTCAACTATATATTTATGTTTAGGTCTTTGTACAAGTGACCAAGTTTTGCTATAAGAATGCGAATCTAGTTCTTCCTCTATTGCTTTCCCAATAAGACCTATAACTTCTACTTTATATTTCTCCAAATTTATTTGGAGTGCTACTA